>NC_081414.1:531616730-531918814 GCF_030272615.1 Cryptomeria japonica
TCCTTTCGTGAAGACAAAATGGTAAGTTTGCCATTCCAGGGCTTCTCGTAACATTATGAGCCCTGTACAAGCACTACACCTATGCACGAGGTTCACCCCCTAATCAATTATTAGGTTATCACTTTTTAACCGATTTCTGACGGGTTATCCAGTCATCCACTTCGGGCATGACCCCCGCTCGAAAGCCACTCTCTCTCATAGGACACTAACAGGAAAAGTCTCTCTCTACGAGAACTCTATGGCGAAACAGACAACCATAAACAATCATGACAAAACACAAGTGAAGGATACACAATCACTAACCCAAGATTGACCATTTGGACAAAACACACAATGGTTCATATCAACAAGGTTATACAACAACACCTGATCAAGGAGGAACAACATAGAACATAATGACAACTCAACTAGAATTGCAATGAAATTAAGCTTGACTACAACCATCATTTACACAAGATCCTAATACAGACAATCTTCTCTTAAAACAACCAAAAGCATAAATTACTTGAAAATAAAGATTTTCTAGAAAATAAGAAAATACAACTATATAATTATAAAAATAAATCCATCTTGTCATTTGTCCAATAAAGTTAAATTGTCTAATAAAGTTAAATAGAAATAATTCTCCTAATGTATTTTCAAAGTTAACAATTCTAAAAATTATAAGCTTTTCTGAAACATTCAAACTATAAATTGATTTTACAACTATAATATAATTGTATGCATACCCATCATATATATATATATATATATATATATATATATATATATATATACATATAATTATATTACAAATATATATATCAACTCCTCACTAGTATTTTAATAACAGTTAAAATATTATAATAACCACCATTAAAAAAACACATCTAATATATATATATATATATATCACACAATACAACACAAATTATTCTGTTTATCTAACCCCTGGGCTCGAAACCCGAAATAGTACGTTACAGTACGCACAGGGTAAAAAAAAAACATAACAAAAAACGTTAACACGCTGGCCTTGGCATGGTAGCCTACGCTACCACCGGTAGCACTGCTACTGCTGGCCCTGACATGGTAACCCATGCTACCGTTGGTAGTACTGTGTACTACCGCCGGTAGCGGATGCTACCGTAGGTAGCCGCTACCCAAAGTTATATATATATATATATATATATATATATATATATATATATATATATATATATATATATATATATATATATATATATATATATATATATGTATTTTAATTTATTTTTTAAAACATGAAAATAATTTCCAAATCCACAAAAACCATTTAACAGAATATATATATATATATATATATATATATATATATATATATATATATATATATATATATATATATTTTAATTTATTTTTTAAAACATGAAAATAATTTCCAAATCCACAAAAACCATTTAACAGAATTTATATAGAATTAAATTTTTCCTATTCAATAAAATTCATTCCCAGAATTTTACATTAGATAATCTAATAAATTTAATTCACAATTAAATTTATTTCTAAAAAAATCACAGAGATTTATTTAAAGGACTATCAGAACAAATCAAACTAGAGAGAATAATTTTCCCAATGTTCTGAAAATTAAATTACTCCCACACACTAGAAAATTAACATTAGGCAAGAATTTTAATTCAAAACTTGAATTAACCAGAAGAGGGTTTTGTATCTGACAAATAATTCACAAACACATCATTGAGAGAAAAATAGAAATATTTTCTAAAAACCCACAATCAAAGAAGTCATCCAACTTGGTATAGCTTTCCTGGAAGAAATCTGTAGAAGAGCTCTAATATTTTCAATAAGTTTCCAATAAATTTCTTCACCTAAATTTCTTGACCTGTTTTTCGTGTATTTAAAATAAAGATCTATTTCGCTATTTAAACTAAAATTCTAGGTTCAATAGTTTTTTCTCCAAATCCTAAATTTAGAATAAAAATAATTTTATTTTATTTTCTCATTTTATAACAAAAGATAAACTAACATGCAATAATTAAAAATTATTATTCTTTCTTTTATTTTCTCATGCAAATTAATTAATTTTCTAAATAAAGAATTAAAACAATACTTTAATTCTGATTAATTCTTTTATTTATTTATTTATTCTTTTATTTATTTAAAATTCTAGGAAATAATAAATACAATTAATTTAATTAATTTTTCCACAAAAACTTTAATAAAGATATATTTCTAATATCATGCAGCTTGCAACTTAATTTAACAATTTCTTTTAATTAACTAAATTTATAATCTCAATGCATAAACAATTCAACTATGAGATAATACCATAAATTTAATTAATTAATTGAAACCACTAAAACATACACAATAGAACAAACCTCAAGCAAACACTCATAAAAAGATCAAACGACAAAATACGAAGGCCGAACAAACTGACAAGACGACCAACTGACAACACTCACAAGAGTGTAACTGAGTAAGATAGGGTCAACTACTATCTCCTCCACTTCCATCGAAAAATATAAGGCATGCTCAGACCTGTGAAACCAGGTGGAGATGATACCCCGTACCTACTCGGTACTTGTACCTGCAATAACCTGCATCACCGAACCACACAATGCATATATACTATATAGAAAACACGACATACACATCGATGAAGGAGAATCACGATGTTCCCTGTTTCACAGAAATAAGTGAAGGAAAATCGTCCCCTTGCATCCAATACACTCGCAGACACACAACATATAATTCCACATTGCATAAATAAAGTAAAATGTCAGTACATAGCAATAATCCATAAAATGCCATAAATCACAAGTATTGAAGTACTGCAAATAAATTATGCATCTCATATCTAGATAAAACATGAAATAATGTCATAAAAATTTGAATAACACATCATGGTAATATATCCATTGAAAACAAACAATAATAAAGTATGAGTCTAATGAGTTCACATGAGGAAGGGTACTACATTCTCCCCCCAAAAACTGGGCTTACTCCTGGAAGCTTAAAAAAAATAAGAATACAACTCTCTCATATTCGCTGCATCTTCCCCTAGCTTTCCTAGTCATGACCTAGCACTGTATAGAAAAAATGGTTCAGACCTACAACAAGGATAAAACAGGGGAAACACAAACATTAAGACCTAAGCAAAAAGGTCAAACTAGATAGGCTCACTACAAACCCAGAGTACCCAGTGTTGAAACTTGCGCTTTGATACCAAATGTAATGCCCTGCCAGGAATCCTAAAGGAAAACAACACAACTAGGCAACTAAAGGGTGAAATAATTTTTTTTTTAAAACACTAAATGCATTAACCATTACCATTGCACGTTTAATAACACAATAGAAGTTTAACATATGATTTCTTAAGGGTTACCAATGAAGATTAACTCGTAGATTATATTAACACCATAGTTAATCTAATTGTCCATTTAATTAGATAAATTAAATGCTTAAGTTTAAAACTACACATACATCTAAATTCCATAATGAAGAAACGAAAGTATTCCAATGTATCCAATTTCCATAAAACATTTTAACATAAGATTAAAGCAATTGAAATAACATACATTCCACTGACATGCTATTACAATATCCACAAATATATGGCTTCCAATAATGCCACAGATTACAAAGTTACTATATCAAGGTTACATAAAAGTCTGATACAATGATCATAGGGTCTCAACTGAACAATGATATCGAACAAGAGCTGGTACATGAACCACTAACTAAGAAACACCAGCGAAGCCTTTCCTCGCCTGAAGATACAATCCAGAACATCCGATGGGAAGTGGCACTACCACCCGACCATGTGATCCCAAAATGGAACCACCTCACCATGCTAGGAGATAGTAGAAAACCCTCAAACAAGCAAAGTAAGACAAGTACGAAAGGACTACAAGACTCCTCAAACATCCATGTAACTCAACTCACAAAACACTCTAAGGAGAGAGTGTCATCGCATGTCTTACGGTGGATACCATGTTACAGCCTTCATAGGTCTCAGCCCCCATCCTGGGTTTCTCCTGGTAACCTCTCCCGAGCTTTCGGTTCCAACTAAGTCTCATGCGAACCTTACCAATCCTTTCGTGAAGACAAGGTGGTAAGTTTGCCATTCTAGGCCTTCTCGTAACATTATGAGCCTTGTACAAGCACTACACCTATGCACGAGGTACATTATCTTAATTAATATTTATTCTACCCACCCCCTAATCAAATATTAGGTTATCACTTTTTAACTGACTTCCGACAGGTTATCCTGTCATCCACTTCGGGCACGACCCCCACTCGAAAGCCACTTTCTCTCATACGACACTAACAGGAAAAGTCTCGCTTTACGAGAAGTCTGAGGTGAAACATACAACCATAAACAATCCTGACAAAGCATAGGTGAAGGATACACAATCACTAACCCAAGATTGACCATTTGGACAAAACACACAATGGTTCATATCAACAAGGTTATACAACAACACCTGACCAAGGAGAAATAACATAGAACATAATGACAACTCAACCAGAATTGCAATGAAATTAAGTTTGATTGCAACCACCATTTACACAAGATCCTAATACAGGCTATCTTTTCTTAAAACAACCAAAGACATAAATTACTTGAAAATAAAGATTTTCCAGAAAATAAGAAAATACAACTATATAATTATACAAATAAATCCATTTTGTTATTTGTCCAATAAAGTTAAATAGAAATAATTCTCCTAATGTATTTTCAAAATTAACAATTTTAAAAATTATAAGTTTTTCTGAAACATTCAAACTATAAACTGATTTTACAACTATAATATATATATATATATATATATATATATATATATATATATATATATATACTTATAATTATATTACAAATATATATATCAACTCCTCTCCAGTATTTTAATAACAGTTAAAATATTATAATAACCACCATAAAGAAAACACATCTAATATATATATATATATATATATATATATATATATATATATATATATATATATATATATATATATCACATAATACAACACATAAATTATTCTGTTTACCCAACCCCTGGGCTCGAAACCCGAAATAGTATGTCACAGTACGCACAGGGTAAAAATAATAATAATATAACAACAAACATTAACACGCTAGTCCTGGCACGATAACCCATGCTACCGCGTGGTAGCCTATGCTACTGTCGGTAGTAGGTACTACCATGTGGTAGCACTGCTACCGTTGGTAGTACTATGTACTACCGTCGGTAGCCCGCTACCCAAAGTTATATATATATATATATAAACATGAAAATAATTTCCAAATCCACAGAAACCATTTAACAGAATTTACATAGAATTAAATTTTTCCTATTCAATAAAATTCATTCTCAGAATTTTATTTCAATTACATTTTTTTTTAACATTAGATAATCTAATAAATTTAATTCACAATTAAATTTATTTCTAAAGAAATCATAGAGATTTATTTAAAGGACTATTAGAACAAATCAAATCAATGTTCTCAAAATTAAATTACTCCCATACACTAGAAAATTAAGATCAGGCAAGAATTTTAATTCAAAACCCGAATTAACCAGAAGAGGGTTTTGAAACTGACAAATAATTCACAAACACATCATTCAGAGAAAAATAGAAATATTTTCTAAAAACCTACAATCAAAGAAGTCATCCAACCTGGTATAGCTTTCCTACAAGAAATTTGTAGAAGAGCCCTAATCTTTTCAATAAGCTTCCAATAAATTTTTTTACCTAAATTTCCTGACCTGTTTCCTGTGTATCTAAAATAAAGACCTATTCCCCTATTTAAACTAAAATTCTAGGTTCAATATTTTTTTTTCAGAAACCTAAATTTAGAATAAAAGTAATTTTATTTTATTTTCTAATTTTATAACAAAAGATAAGCTAACATGCAATAATTAAAAATCATTATTCTTTCTTTTCTTTTCTCATGCAAATTAATTAATTTTCTAAATAAATAATTAAAGAAATACTTTAATTCTAATTAATTCTTTTATTCATTTATTTATTTAAAATTCTAGGAAATAATAAATACAATTAATTTAATTTATTTTTCCACAAAATTTTTAATAAAAATATATTTCTAATATCATGCAGCTTGTAACTTAATTTAATAATTTCTTTTAATTAACTAAATTTATAATCTCAATGCCTAAACAATTCAACTATGAGATAATACCATAAATTTAATTAATTAATTAAAACCACTAAAACACACACAACAGAACAAACTTCAAGCAAATACTCATAAAAAGATCAAACGACAAAATACAAAGGCCGAACAAACTGACAAGACGACCAACTGACAACACTCACAAGAGTGTAACTGAGTAAAATAGGGTCAATTACTATCTCCTCCACTTCCATCGGAAAATATAAGGCACGCTCAGACCTGTGAAGCTAGGTGGAGACGATACCCCGTACCTACCCGGTACTTGTACCTGCAATAACCTACATCACCGAACCACACATGCATATATACTATATATAAAATACAACATACACACCGATGAAGGAGAATCACGACGTTCCCTGTCTCATCGAAATAAGTGAAGGAAAATCGTCCCCTTGCATCCAATACACTCGCAGACACAACATATAATTCCACATTGCATAAATAAAGTAAAATGTCAGTACATAGCAATAATCCATAAAATGCCATAAATCACAAGTACTGAAATACTGCAAATAAATTATGCATCTCATATCTAGATAAAACATGAAATAATGTCATAAAAATCTGAATAACACATCATGGTAATGTATCCATTGAAAACAAACAATAATAAAGTATGAGTCTAATGAGTTCACACGAGGAAGGGTACTTCATAGGAACCCTGAAACTCATTGAAAATGAAAACTCACAGTTCACTGAGAAATCTGTCATATGCAGGTCTGAAATCTGAAACAGCAAGGAAGAGATTTGAAACACTATCAAACCCTAGTGCCACAAACCCCTATCTCCTTCCAACACAATTTGATCAATGGCATTAAATTTCTACAACCAAGTGCCTCCACACAACCAAGAATCACTCTAGAACAAGCTACAAACTAATTCAAAAACCCTTACACACACCATACTCCAACATTGGTGCACCCTCCATGAAATGGTATGCGCATTTTAGCAAGGTAATTCAGTACATAAAACTCTGTAAATTTTGAACACATTAATTAAACCAAAACGTCGACATATATCAACAAACCTCAGTTTGCAAAAATCCACTAAAGCTTCAATGTGATTTTTGAAGTGAAACCTACATAAACTAGCTAGGGAGGATCTTTCACAACCTAAACCAACAAACTCAAGAGGGCTTTGTCTTCAAGGGTTTTGAGAAAAACATGAGTCTTTTTCAAAATGCAGAATCAAATTCATCAACCACCCAAACAATGAGCCCTCAATCTCCTCTTATAATTTTTAGGATCAGTTAAGTGTTACTTTTTTCCTTATTTGCTCCAAAACTCGTTTATAAAATAAATAATTACTTAGTTGGAAAACTTTTCACTTTTTTGAGGAATAATAATTTTTTTTTTCACGAATGAAGTCTCTTTTCCAAGTTGTCCATCGGAAATACCTTTTCAACACCTTTAAAACGAGCTTTCATACTTAATTGTCTCTTTTAATATTTTCAGCATTAGACAACTTAAGTGAAATATTAAATAAATAACTAAATACATCCAAATTGCAAAAAGAATCCAAATGATATAATTTAGCAATTTTGATCAAATCTAAGTGATATTGAAGACTAGGAGTAGGGACAATGCTGGGATGGAATGACTATCTAAAAATAGTCTGCTTCTATAAAGTTTGCAGAGCACCCAAAAGATCGGAAATCAAATCTCAGAAGCATCAAAGGGCTCCATCTAACCAATTTAATTCAAACCAAAACACAATTGTTCTGCAAAATTGATCAAATGCTTCTTCAAGAACATTGGAGTTCTCCCTAACTACCCTGTTAGCATCCAGAAGACTTGGAAACTGATTAAATATTCATGAATTGGCTAAGCGCCAAAAGGGTACATTACAAGAACGCATGCTTGGAGGCAGTCCATTAGCTCTTTTGGTACAGTTATTAGTCTCAAATTTTATTCAAAAGATAGGTGGTCTGTATTATTTTTTTTAGAATTATAACTTTTCAACTTTTCATTTGGACAAGGAGAGGACATTACAAAGACAATGATGGCATTAATTTCCTACTTCATTTTTCAAGTGTCACAGGGGAAACAACATATCTTCTTCTGCCCTATGAATATAATGCATTTCCTTTTTCTCGAGCTCAACTTGGATTGACAGACTTCCAACAAGTTCAAAACCCCTAAAATTAAATCAACAGATTTCTTTGGTTACTTTCCAAGTTTCTTTATTGTTCGTATCCTGTCTCTTCTACTTTTGGCAGCAAAATTAGCTACTCCATTACTTACATTTGAATAAGAGGCGAAAGAAAGCTGCAGTGCTTCCCCTTGCAGTGGTAACAGAAGAGTGTTTGTTAAAAGGTGCCATGATGATGAATCATCTGGATTCTGGCATTTTGCATTGCATACAATTCATTAGTAATTACTACAGTTACAAGATAGAATATATTCATGTTTCAGACAACTGAAGAAAAATGTTGATAACAGAATTAACTCATCAGTGTCCACGTTTTGGGAGATAATATGCACATTATAGTTGCCTTACTGCCGTGTTGCTGGAAGCAACTAAATTATTGTGAACATTTTGTGGGCTTTTTCCGAGTTTAATATCACCATGGTATTGTTGAAGGGATCGGTTTCCTTGAAGGCACATCCTGTATGGTACTATGAACATTTGCTTCCATCCCAGTCATGATATACTTCTTCCTTTTTTTTTAATTGAAGAAATGCATATATTCATAAAGAAATAATTTACGATAGAGACTGTATGGTACTATGAACATTTTGCTTCCATCAACATTTTGCTTCCATCCAATTGAATAAATGCATATATTAATAAAGAAATAATTTACGATAGAGATGTCTTTTAAGACATGCACATGAAAGAATAGTTTAAGTTTGATTACAGCTGCAACAAGACACTCCAATGAGGAACATTTCACTATAAAACTTCTCAATGTTTGGATTGATCTACTATGAGAACTAAATTAGAATGAAACAAAGGTCAGAGCACAGCATATTCGAGGGCGAGATGAAATAGTTGTGTATTGAAAATATTTGAAGTTGAGTAGTTACATATGCCAAGGTTTTCCCCTTTGTATGATACCTATGATTTATGTATTTTCTTCTTCAGTAGAAAATGCGATTGCAGCATTGAATGCATAAAGGAGAAAGATTGAATGAGCAAAAGAAATTTCAAAATGCTAATGTAAAGTCTATGTTGTAATGCAAAGTTCATGTTGTATCTAGATGCTGTTAAGTTCAAATTTTTGATAATTAAAAAAAATTTGATGCTCAGAAATTACGCTGGTTAATTCTTTTTTCAACTAGATGAACTATTGCCATACAAAGTTTTTGCTAAAGCGCTTCTGCATCTGAACCCTTTGTTGTGATTTTAAACATATATACTTGGATCAGGAGATGGACAAAAATTAAAATATCTCTAACATTTTGTTCCTGTATTTTACGCTTGAACTAATACACACAAAACCTAGTCTCTCTACATGGTCCATTTGTCAATTTTGTGGGAAACTAGACACTTGCTTTTATTTTACATACATATTATGTTCTTCTCACCATTTTAGGGTTTGAATGCTCGCCTTGTTTTATGAGTCACATCTTTTTTATTCTGAATATAGAAAATGAATTACAATAATAGCATTAAGAAAGAGAAATTTGGAGTCAAAAGTTGAGGGATAATTGGAAGGAAATGTAAAGAAAGTGAAAGAAATGAAAGGACATAACTAGGGTTTTATTATTATACATTTGTTGCACAACTTTTTAGCCTTACACCCCTTTTCTGCTTTATTAGAATAGAAAAAGATTAAAAATTATCTTTCATTATAAGTTTCAATTTGCATGGGACCACCATGGCATAACAAGTTTTTACTATTGTCAAAGTAGAAGATTCCCGCTCTCCTGCTTAGCAAGTTCAAAATTCAAACCCCTGCCGTTCATGGTGGAGTCTGTTAGTGGGGATCTCCTCCCACCGCCTACGGACCCCGTTTTGGACCTTGTGATGCTGACACTGTCTGTCACATCCTCTCCTGTTCCCACGGTGGATCCTCCCTCCGGTCCGGTTGTGTTTCAGATTGACGGTTCTTCTTCGAAGAGCTCTCTGGCCACGCCCATGGTTTCTAATCCTATTTCTGACATGCCAGTTGTTCATGATAAACAAAATATCACGGAGCCTCCGACTGTTAACATGAATCTCAAAGGATGGAAAAACATATTGGTTGGAATCACTGAGACTGTGGACCTCAACATCATCCTCGTCTACTCGCAAACTGAGGAGGGAACATCTTTAGAGCTTCCTGATGTTGTTTTGGACCGCATTTTGCAAAACATGGCTAATACTCTGGTGGGAAAATTCTTCTCCCTGCGCCCCACGGTGGAGATGGTCAGAAAATGGGTCAAGGACAAATGGAAACTGAAAGGGAGTGTTTCTGTTAGTGCCATGCCTGGAGCCCTCTTCCTTTTCAAATTCACTGCTGAGGAGGATGTCGCTCTTGTCCTTTCTGGATGCTGGTCCTATGGTCGAAACAACCTATCCCTCTGTCATTGGAAGGCTGGACTTAGCGGTTGACTTGCAGAAAACTGCTCCGGTATGGGTTTGGCTCTCGGGGCTTCCCCTTGAATACTGGGATGAGTCCATCTTTAAATGGATTGGGAACTCCTTTGGTCATTTTGTTGGTGTTGATGATATCACCAAAACCAAATCGCGCCTGGTCTATGCTCATTTATGTGTTCAAGCTACTGTGAGCATGAATCTCTCCAACTTTATAACTCTCAAATCCAGGCTTGGTAGCTGGACTCAAGCCCTAGTTTATGAAAATGCCACACTCTTCCGCCAAAAATGCCGCAAATCTGGGCATATGATTTCTCAATATAAAGCTTCAGCCCCCTTGCCTCTCAAGCTTAAGGGCCCGACTCTGGTTGAAGACCCTGTGCCAAATGCTCCTATTATTCATCAAGACCCGATTGTAGGACTTGTTGCAACTCCTACTCCTGGCCCGGATCTGCCCCCCTCAGCAGTCAAGGACCTGGTTATGAAAGAATACCCCTTTGCTGAGAGTATTAACAACCTTCTCAAATCTCCTGCAAAGAATGTGTTGGCATATGATGGACCGGTGACAAAGTATGTTGTCATTGATGTCAATAAGTACAGGTCAACTGGTATGAAGATTGAGAAGCTGTTATTGATGATCAAGTTGGAGAACCGGTATGAAGAGATGTAGTGAACTGGTGTCAGGATTTCACTAAGTGTGACCACCGGTTGGTAGTCTTAGCTCTAGGATTTCTGGTTTGGCAATCTAGCTTGTGCGATGCAACTGGTGATATTCTGTGATGAGTTAGCTAAGAAATAAGGATGAGATAAAGATGCCATGTCAGTTTTGTGCACGTGAAGGATTTCCTTGAGGATCTTGCATGTGAAGATCGACTGCATTAAATGTCTACCTCGGGAATGAACATTCTTATTAGCAGTATGAGAAGAAAGCATGATGGGTTACTGATTTCCATGGGCGGTGAAGAATGGACGATGCAGAATGACTTGTGATCTGTTTGAGATTGTTTCATTCTAAGAAAAGTTTTTGGACGGTCATGATTGGACTACTTGTAATTGTAAACATAAGATGCTTAGGGTTTATGTTATCGACCTAATTGTTGTCTATAAGGTCGATGATGTTTGTTATTGTAAGTTGTTGGCAAAAGTTGTGTATGTATCCAAGTGATGAGATACTTGCCAAACCAGTGAGTGAAAACTGCAAAGTGTGATTGCAGAGTAGAGGAACTGAAAAGGATCCGCCTTAGCATAGAGTGCTGTTATCAGATCAGAGTTTTACCTGTTGTCTTCTAACCATTTCAATAGAAGGAAAATCCCTTTGCCGGGTAGCTTTAACAAGCTTATTGTAAATCCTCTAACCAAGTGACTCAAGTTCATTTAGTTCTTTAAATCCTCTAGCAAGGTAACCTTTAACAGGGTTTCAACCTTTAACAGGGTATATAGCCATCCCTTAACCGGGTGATCTTTAACAGGATCGGTTTCTAGCAGAACCTTATTGTAAAGTCTTTAACCAGACTAGGCTCCTAACAGAGCGAGCTTCAAAAGAGTTCAAAACAAGCTTGTGGGTATTCATCTCCACTGTGGTTTTTCCCATTTAGGTTTCCATGTGAAAAATCTATGTCATGAGTGCTGCATTTTTCATGTGATGATTAGGCATTCTTTGTTTAAGTGATTATGCATGCAAAGCTAATGGGTATGGTATTGTTGATACACCACATGCATATGTTTATGGGTGAAGTGTTATCAAATATTGAATTCATTTGAAGTGTTCAGTTTTACCAGTTTATGTTGTCTGAAGTATTACTGTATTTAACCAGTATTGCCATGGTTAAGTTCAGTAATGAAGACAACCGGTTAGCATTGTTTTAACTTGATAAGTTGTGGAGAAGTTTTTGTATGTACTGATTCACCCCCCTCTCTCAGTACCAGTTAGGCTATTTGTTGTTCATCATTATTCATCAATTTGTATAAGAGAAACTCTAGGTCCTCGGTGATATAAGCTTAACCGCTTGAGGTAAAAGATCCCACCTTAATGATGAAGAGGGAAGGTCCTAAGTTCAATAGAGATAACTTCAAAATATGGAAGGATAGAATGAAGATCTATATCAAGAGTTTGGGTGCTCAATACTGGAGCTATGTTGAGAATGTCTATGTAATCCCCACTGGCACTTTAACTGATGATAAAAAAGAGAGATTCAAGAAAATGGGCAAGTTATGGAAGCCCTTATTAACAGTTTGTCCAATATTGAGTTCATTGATGTACAAGATAAGGACACTCCTAAAGATTTATGGGACACATCGGAAACTATTAATGGCGGTGATGAGAATGTCAAGCAAGCTAAGGAATATAGTCTTAGAGGAAAATTTGAAGACATGAGGATGGTTGAAGGTGAAACCATTCAACAATATGGCATAATGATCAAGATTGTTGTTGGAGATATCAAGAGCACTGGTGGAACAATTGAAGATGCCACTGTTGTCAGTAAAGTTTTGAGATCATTGTTACCGGTCTATGCAATCAGAGTTGCTGCTATTCATGAACTAAGGTCTATTGACAAAACCAAGGTATCCTTAGACTCTATCATTGCAAAATTGGCTGCATATGAGTTGAATAGCTATGATGGCAATGTTTAGAAGATTGAGTCAACATTTAGAGCATCTGTTGCACCAACCAGGAAAGGAAAAGAAGTAAGTACAAGTTATGAATCCATGCAAAGCAGAGGTATGGATGATGAAGAAATTCTGATGGAGTTTGAAGCTCTTCTTGCCAAGAGACTTCCAAAAGGCACTGGAAAATACAGAGCTAAGCTTCCTTTAAAATGTTTTTCTTGCAATAAGACAGGACATATAGCTGTTAACTGTCCTAACAATGACAATAAGGATAAACCGGAGAGGTTTAGAAAGTATAAAGGAGGAAATAGAAGAAATTGTCTTGTTGCAGTGGATGAAGGTGTTACTGATGAAGAATCTGAGGATGAAGAGAATGAGGACATAGTGTTTTTAGTTTTAAAGGAAGAAGCGTCTGACAAGAAAGCACTTGTCTCTCGCATTGACAACTCTAATGAGTGGATTATTGATAGTGGTTGTTCTCACCACATGACTGGTGACCGGAGAAAGTTTCTGTCTCTAGAAGAATATGATGGAGGTGTTGTCAGATTTGGCAACGATGCACCATGCTTGGTAAAAGGAAAATGATCCATTTCACTAAATGGAAAGAGCAGTGCGGATGACGTCTACTGGGTAGAAGGTCTTAAGCATAGCCTGTTGAGTGTTGCTCAACTAAATGGTAAAGGACTCGTTCTAGAGTTCAAAGGTGGAGTTTGCAATATAATTGGAAAGAGTGGTGAACTTATTGCCGCTGGTAAGCAGACCAGAGGTAACTTGTTTCAGCTGAATGCCAAGATTAGTCGGTGTCTGATGGCAAAGTTTGATGACAGTTGGATATGGCATAGGAGACTTTGTCATATGAACTTTGATAATATTATAAAGGCTAGTAAGATCAAGGTAGTAAGAGGATTGCCTTTGCTGAACAAACTGGAGAATGCTTTATGTAGAGAATGTCAACTTGGGAAGATGTCTTCCTCAACTTTCAAAGGTAAGTCTTTTTCAGCAGAAAACTTACTTGTTCTTGTGCATACTGATTTGTGTGGTCCTATGAAAAATAGAAGTATTCAGGGAGATAGGTATTTCATGATTCTTACTGATGATTGCTCAAAAATAATGTGGGTCACATTCTTGAAAGACAAGTCTGAGGCGTTTGGAAAATTCAAAGCCTTTAGAGCATTAGTAGAGAAGGAAAGTGGTCAAAAGATAAAATGCCTAAGAACTGATCAAGGAGGTGAATTCACTTCTGATAAATTCAACAAGTACTATGAAGATAGTGGTATCAAGAGGCAGTTGTCTGTCCTAAGGACACCACAACAGAATGGCATAGCAGAAAGGAATAACATGACTGTAGTTGAAGCGGCCAGAACAATGTTGATCCAAGGAAATGTTGCTCACACTTTTTGGAGAGAAGCGGTGAGCACTATAGTCTATACTATGAACCGGGTATTCATCAAGAAAGGTAAAAATAAAACCCCTTATGAGTATTGGACCGGGAAGAGTCCCACTGTGAGTTATTTTAAAGTATTTGGCAGTAAGTGTTACATCAAGAGAGGTGAGCATCTAAGCAAATTTGATGCTAAATGTGATGAAGGAATATTTCTGGGATATTCCACTAAGAGCAAAGCTCTCAAATACTAAAATAATAGGACTCAAAAAATTGTTGAGAGTATCAATGTCAGGGTTGATGAATCTCCTGAGGAGCCTAAGGAAACATGCAACGAGAAAGTGGAAGATGAACGGGGTATAGCCTTCTGGTAACTGGTTAAGAAAGAAACAAGTAAAGACCTCAGTGTTCCTGTACCGGTAGAAGCTATAGTAGGTGAAGAAGAAGAACTAAGTGAAGAAGAAGAGAAGCAAGCAGAACCAGCTAGAGTCATTCCTAGATATGTGAAACTACATCATGATCCGAAGCAGATAATAGGAGATAAAGATGCAGGTATACTCACAAGAAGAAAGGTGAAAGAAAACTTTTGCATGATTTCTGAATTGGAGCTCAAGACTTCCGGAGAAGCACTTACAGATGAAGATTGGATTAAGGCAATGGAAGAGGAGATAGATCAGATAGAAAAGAATGCAACATGGTCCTTGGTACACAGATCAAAACACAAGAATGTCATAGGTACCAAATGGGTCTTCAGGAATAAGCTAAATGAAGAAGGCACAGTTGTGAGGAACAAGACAAGTCTTGTATGCAAGGGGTATGCTCAGCAAGAGGGAGAAGACAATGGAGAAACCTTTGCTCCCGTGGCTAGACTGGAAGGTGTCCAAATGCTACTTGCATTTGCAACATTCAAGGGATTTAACATATACCAGATGGATGTAAAGTCTGCATTCTTGAATGGAATCCTAGAAGAAGAAGTGTATATTGAGCAACCAGATGGGTTTGCCTTATCAGAAGAGAGTAACATGGTGTGTAGATTATACAAGGTCTTGTATAGATTGAAACAAGCACGAAGGGCATGGTATGAACGATTACACTCTCAACTTGTGAAAATAGGATTTTAGAGAACAAGTGAGGACAACAACATATACCTGAAAACTGAAGGTGATCATATTCTGATCTATGAAAGTATTTGTAGATGACATAATCTTTGGAGGAGACGATGAAATGAGTCATGCTTTTGCAGATGAAATGAAGAAAGAGTTTGAGATGTCTCTGATTGGAGAGATAAAGTTCTTCATTGGTTTACAGATTCAACAAATGAAAGAGGGTATCTTTATTACCTAGTCCAAGTATGTCAAAGAGGTATTGAAGACCTTTGGCATGGAGGAGAGCAAACCGGTTGGTACACCGATGGTGACCGGCTATAAGCTGGCTAAGGTAGATGATTCAGCGTTGGTGAATGAGAAGGAGTACCAGTCAATGTTCGGTAAGTTGCACTATGTGGTGCATAACAAACCAGATATTGCTCATGCAGTGGGCATAGTAGCTCATTTTAAAAAAAGTCCAAGAGAATCCTAGTTGGTAGTGGTAAAGAGGATTCTTAGATACCTGAATGGGACTATTGACTATGGATTGTGGTATCCATACAATGGTGATTTTAATGTCAAATTGTTTACCAATTTAGATTGGGCAGGTAATGTGGACGACCAGAAGAGCACAACTGGTGGAGCGTTCTTTCTTGGTGGAAGACTAGTCTCCTGGACAAGTAAAAGGCAGAGCTGTATTTCTCAGTTTACAGCTGAAGCAAAATATGTGGCAGCATTTATGAACTGTACTTAGGCAATTTGGATGAAACATGTATTAGATGACTTAAAAGTACCTATATCTGAACCAGTGAGTATATTTTGTGACAATACTAGTGCAATCAATACTTCCAAGAATCCGGTATTGCATGCTAGAACTAAGCACATTGAGCTCAAGTATCATTTCTTGAGAGAGAAGGTTCAAAACATAGAGGTCGTATTATAACATGTTTCCAGTAAGGAGCAACTAGCAAACATATTCACTAAGCCCTTACCGAAGACTACATTTACCTATTTGAGAGGTGAATTAGGGGTTTTGCCCCTTCATGAAGTAAACTAAAGATGTGTGCTGCACATCAGTCAAGTATTACAATGACAAATATTTCAGGATTGATGTGTTGAAGGATGCTACTCCATAGGGGGAGCAACATAGTGGAGTATGGAAGCTTGTGCCTCCACTTTGGCATTGTTGTCAAAGGGGGAGAAGATATATGATAGGGGAGAATATATCTGATGAAGATATTTTAGATGCACTGGTCTATGATGTTTATAATTGTAATTGTACTCTAAGTATTGACATCAATGCCAAAGGGGGAGATTGTTGGCATTTGATGAACTGATGACAAAGTATGTTGTCATTGATGTCAATAAGTACAGGTCAACCGATATGAAGATTGGGAAGAAGTTGTTATTGATGATCAAGTTGGAGAACCGATATGAAGAGATGTAGTGAACCAGTGTCAAGGTTTCACTAAGTGTGACTACTGGTTGGTAGTCTTAGCTCTAGGGTTTCCGGTTTGGTAATCTAGCTTGTGTGATGCAACCAATGATGTTATGTGATGAGTTAGCTAAGAAATAAGGATGAGATCGAGATGCCACATCAATTTTGTGCACATGAAGGATTTCCTTGAGGATATTGCATGTGAAGATCGACTGCATTAAATGTCTACCTCAAGAATGAACATTATTCTTAGCGGTATGAGAAGAAAGCGTGATGGGTTACTGATTTTTATGTGCGGTGAAGAATGGACGATGCAAAATGACTTGTGATCTGTTTGAGATTGTTTCATTCTATGAAAAGTGTTTGGACGGTCAGGATTGGACTGCTTGTAATTGTAAACCTAAGATGCTTAGGGTTTAGGGTTTATGTTACCAACCTAATTGTTGTCTATAAGATCGATGATGTTTGTTATTGTAAGTTGTTGGCAAAAGTTGTGTATGTATCCGAGTGATGAGATACTTGCCAGACCAGTGAGTGAAAACTGCAGAGTGTGATTGCAGAGTAGAAGAACTGAAAAGGATCTACCTTAGCATATAGTGTTGTTATCAGATCAGAGTTTTAGCTGTTGTCTTCTAACCATTTCAACATAAGGAAAATCCTTTTGCTGGGCACCTTTAACAGGCTTATTGTAAATCCTCTAACTAGGTGACTCAAGTTCATTGAGTTCTTTAAATCCTCTAGCAAGGTAACCTTTAACAGGTATATAGCCATCCCTTAACCGAGTGATCTTTAACATGATCGGTTCCTAGCAAAACCTTATTGTAAAGTCTTTATCTGGACTAGGACCCTAACAGAGTGAGCTTCAAAAGAGTTCAAAATAATCTTGTGGGTATTCATCTCCATTGTGGTTTTTCCCATTTGGGTTCCACGTGAAAAATCTGTGTCATGAGTTGTGCATTTTTCATGTGATGATTAAGCATTCTTTGTTTAAGTGATTATGCATGCAGAGCTAATGGGTATGGTATTGCTGATACACCACATGCATATGTTTATGGGTGAAGTAGTTATCAAGTATTGAATGTATTTGAAGTGTTCAGTTTTACTGGTTTATGTTGTCTGAAGTCTTATTGTATTTAACTGGTATTGCCATGGTTAAGTTCAGTAATGAAGACAACTGGTTGACATTGTTTTAAATTGATAAGTTGCAGAGAAGTTTTTGTATGTACTGATTCACCCCACCCTCTCAGTACCAGTTAGGGTATTTATTGTTCATCATTATTCATCAGAATGTGGATGAAGTCTCTAAATTGGCCCCGAAGGAACAATGCATCTCCCCGACGACCAGCTTGGTTTCACTGATTGATCAATTGGAAGATGGCGAGATTGCGAGGGACCCCACTCTCGCCTTGGAGACAACTCACTCCCCGTTGGTGTTTCCCACTCTGAACTAGGGTATCCCCTCACCTGGTGTGTCATCCAGTGGTTGCATGACTCATGTTGACGAGGGCTAGATTACTCAAAGACGCAAGACCAGGAATGCAAACCCTGATGTGGGGACATACCTTAAAGCGGGTCGACCATCGCAGAGACTATCGAGACAAAAGAAAGCAGCAAGGGATATTGCCAATGGCAGGCATCAGACCTTGGAGACATTTATAAAAGGTAAGAAATGAAGGTCCTCTCATGGAACACGAGGAGCCTCAACAACCCCCAAAAGCAATATTCTCTTAAGAAGTGTATTTTTGAAAATAAAATTATGGTCCTTCTCCAAGAAGTTAAGATGTCTATGTCTTCCTTTTCCCTTGTTGCTGGGAAAATTTGGCTTGGTGCTAAGTTATTATCAGTGATGCTACTGGAGCCTCCAGTGGCTTGGTCACCATGTGGGAGCCCTCCCATTTTTCTGGCAGTCTTCTTTCCTCCTCGACCAACCTTTTGGTCTCTGAACTCTCTTCCTCGATGGATTTCTGCCTTCTCGTTAATGTTTATGCCCCCAATGTCAGATTAGGTAGATTAAATCTCTGGAACAATATAACTGTTCTAATACAAAATAATGCCAATACCCACTGGTTGATTGCGGGTGATTTCAACTCTCCTTTGATCCCCTCTGAGAAGTTGGGAGGACTTCCAGAGTACTCTGACAACATGATTGATCTTGTCAATTTCATTGGCAGGAATGGTTTGATGGATGTGGAACTAACGGGGCAAAAATTCACTTGGTCCAATCTTAGGAAGGGAAAGGATCTTATTCAGGTCATACTTGACAGATTTCTCATCTCGGGCAATTGGGGAATCAGTCCCTCCTTGAAGCTCACTGCCCTCCCCAGAACGGTCTCTGACCACAACCCCCTGCTCCTCTGGAATACCACAAATGCTGCCAGGAAAAATCATCCTTTTTGCTATGAAATTATGTGGAACTCTCATCTAGAGTTCAAGGATTGCATTAAAAGATGGTGGAGCACCAACATACCTAGCACACCTATGTTCAGGATTGCCCAGAAGCTCGACTTGGTCAAAAGAAACGTCTGGGGTTGGAACAAATACACTTTCGGGGATATCTTCAAGCAAAAAAAGGAGCTCAATAGTAAACTGATTGTTATCCAAGAGCGCATTGATCAAGGTGACTCCCTTGAAGCTACCCATATGGAGGAGGCTGCTCTCCACAGAAAATGGAAGGAAAACTCCCACAAAGAAGAACTCTACTAGAAACTAAAATCCAGGGTTCAATGGCTCAAAAAGGGTGACAAGAATACGACTTTCTTTCACATATATGCTATTATCCATAGGCGTAGAAACCACATCTCCTCATGGACGATAACAATCAGGTGGTCAATGATGTGGATAGTTTGAGCAGACTGACTACCAACTATTTTGCCACTTTGTTTAGGGAAGATGGTGACTTGGGGACCCTTGTTGGGGAGGATCTTCTCAACTGCCTCCCACCACCCCTCTTGGTGGAAGATAACAACCTTATTTTGGCCCCTATTTCTGAGGAGGAAGTCAAGTTTGCTATTTTTGCTATGGGTTCCTTCAAAGCCCCAGGTCCTGATGGTTTCCCCTTGGCTTTTTTCCAAGATTTCTGGGATGTGGTGGGCCCTGATGTTGCTCTGGCTACTTGGGATTTTTTCAGATCTGGAAGGCTCCTTAACAAACTCAATCACACCTTCATTGCCCTGGTCCCTAAAACTCAGGAGGCGTCTGTTGTCTTCAAAATCTGATTCCCTTTAAATATCCTTAGAATAATATGATTCAAGCTTGGTGCAGAAGAGACATCGGAGATAAAGAAATTCTCAAGACAACATATGACAAGGTTTGGATAGACCTTCTACACTTCGGGCTTCCTCGGAGCCCAGGTGGGTATACCTTTGTGAATTAAATTCACACTTTCAAACAAAAACCCACAGCAAACCAGTCTAGAAAACCAGTGGATTTATTCACCTTGAAATCAACTAAAAACAAAGGATGGAAATTATAATTAAATTTAGCATTTCAATCAACAAAGCATGCAATAAACAATTTCAATTAATACCAGTGCCTTATCCAAGGTCACAGAGTCATCTAAACTTAAATAAAACTCCTCAAACAATACATCTTTATGCTTCCCGTCGGCTTGGTTTCTATTAATTCTTATATATGCCTGACACATACAAGAATTCAAGCATTCCAAACTAAGCTATGGTCCTCAAAATTCAAAATTCCTCCCAAAGAATTTACTGGTATGAGTGATCCCGCGTATTTAATTTCCCTCCTAAAGAGAAAATCTAACGAACACTTATACTAAAATTGCTTTGCAATTCCATTCAAACAGAACAACCTTGGATTATTTAGAATGAAAACAGTAAATAAATTTGTGAACGAACTTGAAGACAACACAAAGCTTTACTTCAAAACCGGTGGCCTGTATATTGATATTCAGTTCAAGAAATATTACAATAAATTCTGATTCTCCATTAGACTTAGAAAAGCTCAGATAAATTTCTGCAGCGTTTTCTTACAAAATTTTGTGATCTTTCTTTCCTATAGTCCTGGTATCCATTTATAAAAACATGGATGCACAAATCTTCGTACTTCTCGAGGAGAGTTTGTTACAATCATTTCTTTTAAAAAATAAAGAGGTTACAAGTTTTCCGCAAAAAATAGTTACAAGCTCTTTTCAACCTCTGCAGTCTGTTCAACAGGCTGTTCGGTTGCAACCTCTTCTATCTTTTCAGGGGCGCTCTCCAGCTGTTCCAGATCATGGGTGGCATACTTTATTTCCCACTCACTATATATCTCTTCTGTCGGCCATGAAAAATTAATCACATCATCTTTAATCTTAGTCAACTTTTTCCAAGAATTTCTCAGTTTGTTGACTTCTAAATTAAGAAAACCATAATGTGATTTAATTTTCTCTATTTCCTGTATTGTCACAACAAAGAAAGAAGTATCATCAAGATCAATGATTCCTTTAACCCTTGTTGACAATTTAGCTTCTATCTCCTTAAGCCATATTTGCTTGTCTTTTAACTGATCCAGATTAGCAAAAATTCCTGGGAGCAACTAAAAAACTTGATCAGTGTATTCCTTCTTACACAAATTAACCTTTCTATCCACATTATCCACTTCTGCTGCCAATTGCACTAAGACTTTAGCGACATCAGAAGTGGATTTGATAATAGGATTGGCTCTTGCTTCATCACAGGATACACACATGAACTCTAGATCTTGCTCCCTAGGCCTCCATCTGTCAAAAATGGGTGTCAAAATGGCCTTATCTCTCCTCAGCTCATTCCACATCTCCATAATTTTTCCCACATTGTTGTAAAGCAATGAAGCATTTATTGTATCTGCAAAACTGGAGATTTTGGCCCTTACCTTTTCCTCATATTTCCCTGCATATAAGGCCTGAGCCTGTTTCAGGTTTTCTAGTTCTTGAGGAGTAATCTCAATCATTTGAGAGCTAGAGGGTGTTGGAGATGGTGGAAATTCAATGATAGGGCTAGTAGGCGGAGGTCTTGCAGGAGAAGAGGAAATCATCAGTGTTGAAGACTCACCTTGTTGGTGCTGTCCCATCAACTGGCTTTGCAACTTAGCAATGATGCTATCTTTACCTCTCACCTCCTCCTTGGCACTGTTATAGGCCTTCAAAACTGTTTCCAACTTAATTTGGAGGGCCTCTTTTTCTTTGGCTTCCTTCTTTGCCACTGCAACACTGAATTTTGCAGTTTCTAACACAGTGCTAGCAGCCTCTACTACCCCAGTACTCTATACTCTCTTTACCATCATTCCACCAAGGTAACTTGACTCTGGGGTGTCTTTGCCTTTCTTGCTCTCATTTCTCTTGAGAGACCACATGACTAGTGCAGCATTATCCTTATTGAAGGTAACCCCTTCCATGGGTTTGGTCTCTTTTCTTATTGCATCTAACACCAGGGCATCTGCAATATCCCACTCTGGTAAGATAAGCACTCCAGCTTGTGCTACCATATCTCTTCCCTGCTCAGGGGTGATGGTTTTGAATTCCTCCATCATCTCTTGTTTTATTTCTTCCTCCACTGAGGCTGGATCTTTATTGGGCTGCTCAGCCTTTCTTGTCTCACATCTAGCATTATATCTATCTATATGCTGTTTCCAAATGAATTGCATAAATGCTTCCGATGTGACAAAGTTTTCATCAGCTAAAAAGGCACTACTTGCCTTTTTTATCTCAGGATCCCACTCTTGGCCTTTGAGTTCAGTGGAGGTAATATCCATTTCAGCATAAATGGGCTCTTCTGGCATCCCTTCCTCCACTTCATCATAGGTGTATGCAATTTCCCCTAAGCTACCCAACTGCAAGAGGTGTTCAGCTGCTACTTGTTCATCTCCTATATGGATAGGGGATTGGGATGGGGAATACAAGGGTGTATCTAATTGCACTTCCTTCCCCACCCTTTGCTTCTTTGGGCTGTCTTAGATGTCAATGACATCTTGTATCTTCCTCTTTCCTTTGGATGTAGAGGGCTCTCCTGTTGTAGGCACCAGCACACTGTAACCTGATTTCTTATGCAATGTGTAATCACTAGGAGGAATTGCTTTGCTAGAAGCTGACTTGCTTAGGATCACTCTGGCCTTTTCAAGGTTGCTCTTAATCACAACTTCCCTCGTCTCCTTTAGTGTTTGCATCACATCTTCAAAGCAAACAATCAAAAATTTTATTTTTTCTTCTAATAGGAAGAAGCTAGACAATGGGTCATAGCTAGCATCAAATTGATGCACAAAATCCAAGGCTTTCTTATAAGCCACCCACTTTTCTTTCCTTAGTTCCTGCTCATCTAGATCAAATTCATTTCTGATGAGGTTTTCAGGAAATTGGAATTGATGAGGCCTACCTCTGCATGCTACCTTCTTCCTAAACACACCGTTGAAGAAGTCCTCTTGATTAGCACACCTGGATACTGCAGTGGATAAATGATAAGGTTTGAGGAAATCCTCAAAGCAATTCCAGCCTCCCTTTGTTATTACGAATTGGTGGGCTATGGTAGCTGCAGGGAAAATAGTCCCTTTACCTCTGCCTGTTAACTCTGCCTCTTGTAGGCCACCAATTTGCCTAAGGATCTCCGCTATTCCCACTTTGAGAGGGATCTGGTAAGGTAACAAAAATGGAGAACCCCTGAAACCAAAAACTCTGAAAACTGTAGATACTGGATATAAATAGATGTCGCCCCAGTTATGAACAATTTTGATGTTCTCTGCGAATTCTTTTGGTCTTATGAATTCCAGAAGAACCTTGGGGACTCTTGGGTTATCAAAGCAGAGGAGAGTCCTTATTTTGGATGCAAAATATTTATCAAACTTTAAGAAACTAGCATCCTCTCTGTCCCATGACAACACAGTACTCCATAATTGTATTGGCATTTTTTCTCCTTCCTTCTCCTTAACCAGGTCTAGTCCACTGGCGAAATAATCACCACCTTTGAAGAGAAAAAGGTGCATTAAGAGTGAATACCATCCGAAAGGTCTGTCCACCTTTCCATTCTTTATTCCTATCAACCCTCCATGGATAGCATCGACAATGAAAGAGGCATAATCAAATGTGATAGCAAGAGAAGGATTCAAAATCTGGGCAATCATTAGCAAGTAATGATTGGGCATATTTGCTTTAGCATCCTCTCCTAGAACTTGACAAAGTTCCCAATACATTCCTTTAGCCCTCAGGGTAAACATACTTAATGAGAAGGGCTCTTGCGTGTTGGGTCCTACAACTGTTAACCCTCCTATTTTCACAAAAAGTTCCTTGAGAGGCCCATTCCTGAGATGACTCCTCTGTGCATCGTAAACTTGGGCTAATGCTGTGAAATTTATAGGTTCCAGGAAATTTGTGAACTCATTAAGTCCAAATGTTGTCCTAAATTCTTCAGCATTAATTTCCACAAGGGTTTTCCCATTTACATCCCGGATGCATCTTGTGACTGGATCATAATTTAATGCCATTTGGGTTAGCAGGTCTGTATCCATGAATACCCCTGGGACTACTAATTTCCCAACATCTAGTTCCCAGATACTATTTTGAGGAGCAGGAGAATTTCTCATTCCAAATCCAACTTTAAACAACCCCAACCCGGACAGCCCAACCTGTGGGTCTCTCAGCCAATTACCTTTGTCATACAATCCTTCTCCAATCTTCAGACGGGGAGCCCTGGGCACTAACTCTTTGGCCTTTGATGCCTGATTGGTTGATAACGTCAACTGTTCTAAAAAATCATCACATACACTTCTTTCTAAATAGTTAACCTTGCCGGAAAATTCCCTTTTAGGAGCTATTTTGAAAATGCAAGAAAATGAATATCACTCTTAAACAATCCTGCAACAAAAGAATTATCTTACTTAGAACACCACACAAGAATTGCTACAAAAATATGAGAGAACCTGATCTTTGCTTGAAGGAATTTTCTCTGCAACTGAACCGACTTGCTCTGTATCTGAAGAAGATAACTCTGCGTCTACTCTTCTGCAAAATCTTTTAAAAGATATCTTCACTTGGTAGTTAGGAAATCAAATATTTGTGCTCGGGCCTTAACTATAACATTGATTCCGCATGCTCCGACCGTCCCTTCGAAATTGAATTCATACGAGAATTCATATTTTTCGCTCCAACGGGTCACAACATTTCTGCAAGTGTTCCATTTTTCTCTTTCGCAACTTCGCGAAGCATAACTATCGGGCAGCTTAGTCCTTCGAAATAGTGCCAACCGTTCGATCAAAAGAAACTTGATCGAGCGTTAGATTAACTGACAACTTTGGCCTTTTTCCGGGTCCCGCTTTTTTATTGGCTGCATAATACCACGTGGCGTTGAATCATTGGCCTTGAAATTCCCTTCGCATTCCACTTGATATTGGCCGCGTGTCTTTCTTTTATACCGACGTTTCCACCTTGGCGGGCCCATACTTTCTTCTCAGACCACGTGTCACCATGATACGTGGACGACTCTCGTTCATTCTCGCTATTTCGCGGGCATAAAGAGTGAGCACTTTACCCTTGCGAAATAGCGCCGATCGTTGGATCATCTCATAAGCTGATCGACATTTAATCCTTTGAAAAGGCTCTCAGGAGGGGTGGGCCTGCTGACTCATCGTGAACACGTGGCGCCCTGTCACCTACGAAGCTGACTTGTCACTCTGTCATTCGCCAGAAGGAAACCACGGGGGCCCCACTTTCGTCTCAACATCTCTATCGTCTAGGTCATCATCATGACACGTGGACGGCTCTCGTTCATTCTTGCTATTTCACGGGCATAAAGAGTGAGCAGTTTACCCTTGCAAAATAGCGTCGACCGTTGGATCATCTCATAAGCTGATCAGCATTTAATCCTTTGAAAAGGCTTGTAGGAGGGGTGGGCCCGCTGACTCATCATGAACACGTGGCGCCCTATCACCTATGGAGCTGACTTGTCACTCTGTCATTCGCTAGAAGGAAACCACGGGGCCTCAATAAATTGTTAACAGCTATACCTGCCAGGTCATCTCCACTTGCGACCTGACTCACCTCTGGGGCCCGCCTTTCAGCCTTTAATCCTGATCTGCTGACTGTTGTGATTTGTGCCACGTGCCACCATTTTGCTCGCTGTCAACAACCAGCTGGATCATCTATGTGGCGTGCCATGTGGTTTTTGCTATTTCGCGGGGTATAAACTACGCGCAACTTCGCCTAGCGAAATAACGCTAGCCGTGGATCCATCCGCGAGATGTGCACTAGTTACTGGGCCCGACAACTTTAGAAGAAAAACATACAAGGCATAAAATTTTTCAATTGATCAACGTAACCGCCTAGGCAAATAACAAGGGGGGTCACTTCCTACGACCCCATGACCCATAACTTAAGTGAATAAAGTAACGACAGATTAGAAACCAGAGGGTTTAAAACAAATAAGATAGGATCTAAAATCAAAAACCCTTAAACCCTTAAGGTCTAGAACAAAGCTGAAGCACTTGGAATTACACCCTACTCGAAAATTTCAACATACCATAGCCAATCATGGGAAAAGAAAAACCCAATTTTAATCAGTGATAACAACGTCTACTCTCAAGGACTTCCGCCCT
The DNA here is from genome assembly GCF_030272615.1 of Cryptomeria japonica. Taxonomy (NCBI): domain Eukaryota; kingdom Viridiplantae; phylum Streptophyta; class Pinopsida; order Cupressales; family Cupressaceae; genus Cryptomeria; species Cryptomeria japonica. Next base: position 531,643,502 of record NC_081414.1, read on the forward strand.
ATCAGTCTCTGCAACATTATTTATAAAATCTTCAACAAAGTTCTTGTTAATATGCTAAAACCTTTCTTGGATCCTCTGATTAGACCTTCCCAGAAGGGTTTTGTTTTGGGTAGACAAATTCTTGATGAGGTCATCTCTACTCATGAGATTATTCACTCCATGGATAAGTGTCATCAACTGGGGATGGTGCTCAAGCTTGACATCTCCAAGGCTCATGATAGAGTCAACTAGAACTTCCTTTTCAAAGTTCTTAAAGCTATGGGGTTTGGAGATAAACTCATCAAACTTATTGGGGAATGCATATCTACTGTCACATACGCTGCACTTCTCAACGAGATCCCTCTAGAGAAGTTTAGGGCCTCTAGAGGGTTGCAACAAGGGGATCCTCTATCCCCTTACCTTCTCATCATCCTTGTAGAAGTGTTGGCTTCTAACTTGAACTCTATGGTTCGTAGGAGAGCTCTACTAAGCATCAAACCTGCCTCTACGACGCCCCCCAATGTTCTGCAATAGTTCGTTGATGACACTATTCTTTTTGGTATCTCCTCTGTATGAGAAGCTAAGGCTTGGAAATCCTTTTTCAACTCCTTTTTTCTGGCCTTTGGCAAACACATTAACTATGAAAAGAGCAACATTTACTTCTTCCACACTCATGTCCATCTCCAAGATAAAGTCTGCAGAATCCTTGGTTTTCAAAGGGTCTCCCTCCATGGCACCTACCTGAGCCTCCCTTTGACTGTTAAAGATGTCTCTAATTTCTTTTGGATTTCTATCCTCGAAAGAATATAGAAGAAGTTGGCTGGTTGGAAAGTTATATTCCTCAGTAGTGCTGGGAAATTGTAGCTGCTCTCCTCCTCCCTCCAGGGGATCCTTGCATACTTTCTCTCCCTTTTTAAGATTTATGCGGCTATGGCTACTAAGCTGGAAAATATCCAAAAGACTTTCCTTTAGACGAGAATGGAAAAAAAGAAGAGGCTCGCCTTGGTGGGCTAGGCCAAAGTTTGTCTTCCTAAGGTCATGGGCGGTTTGGGAACCCGCAAGATCTCAAGGTTCAATAAGGCCCTTATGACCAAAATTGCCTAGAAACTTATGAACAAGGATACAAATTGGAGTAGGATCATCAAGGCCAAGTACTTGGGTAATGGGGACTTTTCCTCTGTTCTAAAAAAGGAGGGCCTTCCCAGGGGTTCCAAAATTTGGAATAACATCTTGAGCTCTAGGGACCCTTTATCTCATGGCATGAGGTGGCTTATTGGAAATGGTAGGAATATTCTCTTCTGGGAGGATTGTTGGTTAGCAGAGAGACCCCTTGCTTCTTCCCCCTCCCTGAGAAGGATCTAGGATGCCACCAAAAGCTTTTTTGGTGAAAGGGTCAGCGATTATTTCAGCAACCACACTTGGAGGGCCTTGGAGGACTGTTGCATTGATCATCCCTTCCTTCTCCATGCTGCTAGAGAGTTCCATAAGCTTTTGGCTGGTATGTTCCTCCCTCTTTTTCCTAGGGAGGATAGATTCATTTGGAAGTGGGACCCCTCTGAAGACTTCTCTACCAGAACTGCCTACACTAGCTTACTTAGAGAACCTATTTACACCTCTATCTAGAAAGAGGTCCGAAATCCCCAACTCATCCCCAAGGTTAATTTCTTCTGGTGGATTGCTCTACTCAACAAATTTTTTACCCAAGATAATTTGGTCAAGCGGGGATTCCAATTCCCTAACAGATGCATCCTCTGCAAAAATGATGAGGAAAGTCCCATTCATCTCTTCCTCCATGATGCCTTCACTCGGGAGCTCTGGGGGATGGTCTACAACAAGCTCAATATCTTTTGGATTATGAATGATAATTTGTTAAATTTTTTCCAGGAGTTTCTGGGCCCCTCTTCGAACCCCCTTATCCAACAACTGTGGAAGCAGATCCCCCCCACGTGAGCTGGAATGACATGATATTCAGAGACAAAGAGGCCTCTATGGAAACTGTGTTTGCTCGATTCCTTAAGTTGATTCTTGAGAACATCTCTGTTTCTAAAACCCGAATGGCATCCAAGCCCCCCTCTACCTAAGATTGGGAAATTGCTAGATGCTGGAACCTACCCCCCTCATTCTCTCTAGCTGACTGCTCTAAGAGAATCCTAAGACAAAGCACAGTCTGGACCCCTCCAACTACATATTTCAAACTCAATTTTGATGGGGCTGCTAGGGGGGCCTAGCTACTGGTGGAGGGGTTATTAGATCCCATATGTGGGCCCTTGTTGCTACTTATGCGAGTAACCTGAATGGGCATTCCTCTAATCAGGATGAAGCTATGGACTTAGCCTGGGGAATTCGCCTCGCCCTCACTATGGGAATCAAGATTATGGACATTGAGGGTGACTCCAAGCTCATCATTGATGCTGTCAAAGGGCGGAATAAGCTTAATTGGACAATTGAGGGAACCATCAGGGACACCCTGAGGCTCATCTCTGGGCTTGACTCGTTCAAAATTATGCATGTTTTCAGGGAAGGTAACAGTGTGGCAGATGCGCTGGCGACCATTGGTCTAAACCTCTCAGGATTGAGATGTTGGAGGAGTCACAATTCCCTTCGGGACCATGTTAACTTCCTTCTTCAAGAAGAGAAATCCAAAATCTTTACTAATGATTGAGTTGCTTCCAAGTGCTTCCCTTACCCTCCTCTCTTCTCTCGGGGTAGTTTGGAGGTGTTGGTTTCATAATTTAAAATTTGGGAATATCTTTTCGATCCTTTCTGATGTGGTGGTGACTCGGTTGGCCAGGATGGCAATGATGCACGTGTTGCTGTGTTGGCAATTCATTTGGGCTTACAACGTCATGATGAGGTACAATTGGATTGGTAACATGTTGGTTGCCGTCGGTATTTTCTGGCTCTTAATGCCTCGTAACCAGGAAATTATTTCTAAAAGTGACTTCATTTTTTCCCGGGCGCCCAACTTCATGTCTCATTTATTGACGTCGGGCTCACACACTTCCCATTATCTCTTCTTGGCTTGCTTCTTGAAGGGTCTCTGCAACTTTCTCTGTGCTAATTTTTTCATGACTAAAGAAGCTTTGTTGGCGGAGGATATGGGGGGTGACAGAGTTAGATACAAACTGGACAATTCAGATGATTTTAAAAATGACCCCCTGGTCTGGAATTTCTGTGTTGAAGGTGGGGTTGCCGATTTTTTGGATTGCCCGAAGGGCCACGATGAGCAACTCTTGGCTGCTTTTGCCTCCTCCTAGTCTGGGAGGCGTGTCTCGATAGGCAACATTGCCTTTGATGTCTCTAAGGAGACTATTTCCCAGGCTATGAAGCTGACCCTTGATGACTGCCGCTGGAAGCATACCAACCATGTTGCAAATAGTGAAGGTTTGAAACGATTCTTCAGTAACCGTGAAGAACCCGTCAAGCCACAAGGTGGGTTTTCTCGAGAGGAGCTCAAACACCCATGGAACATGATTTGCCTTATGATCATGAAGTACTTCACTCTCGAAGGCAGGCATAAGGTATTCTACTACTATCATTTTCCCCTCCTCAATCACTTCCACAACAATGATTTTCTTTGTTTGTCTTTTTATTTATTGCACTCTATAGAAAGTTCTATTAAAGACACCATGGATCCCAAGCATGGGGATAAGCCTCCTTACCTCCTTCACTAGGGCTTCATTTACAGGTTGCATAAATTCCATGAGGCCCTTTGCCCCCCCCGAAACCTTTCGCTCTCTCAGTCGCCCATGCCTACTCCTCAGCAGCTTGCGGCCCTGTCAATGGCTCCTAGATTCTTCCAGTATCCTCACGAGGGATTTTCTACGTCTACCATGTCCCTTCTTGCTTATGCCTCGATAGTTTCCTTATCGGTAGTCTCCCCCAATTTTACTCTGTCAGCCTCTCCCATTGCTTCCCCTCCCTGTCCAAGGGCAAAGGAAAAACCCCTACTAAATGCAAACATATTGTCTTTGATGACAATTCTTCCTCCGAGGATGCTAAGAACGACAATCCTTCCCCTAATTTTGAGGTTAAAAGGAGATCCTCCAGATTGGCTTCCAAAAGCCGCAAAAAAAAGACCTCAATGATCGAGAATCTGGACTCCGAGGAGGACCCCATTAGGGACAAGGAGGGAGAGGACCCTAATACCACTATGGGGGCCCTTGATGGAGATGCTGTGGATGTGATTATGACTAGGGACCCCATGGTTCCGACCACTATTGGTGCCGATGACATGGGTAATTATGAAATGCAAACCCAGGACCCTATTGATGTTAAGGTTACGACCCCTATGAACATGGGCACTGAGGGTGTCATGGGCGAGGAAATTTCTGATAACAAAGCTCTGGACTCTAGTAACTTGGACCCAGATTTAAAAATGGCTGAACAAGTGATGCAATATATCCCCCTGATGGTCCTGGTCAATGACATTGATAAATCCCCTACTGGAGATGTGCCCAAAGATATTGAAGAGACCACGGATGACATGGCTGTTGTGAACCCCTAGGGTGTCCCTACTCTTCAGCAAATGGAAAAGATGAGCATGGATGTGTTGGACATCACACAGAGGATTGAGAACCTTGACCCTGTGCTTGATTCACAGACTATCAAGGATGATGTCAACAGGCTCAAGAACAAGATGGAGGCTTGGGAAGCTCAAATGGTGGGCCTTAACAAATTTCATGTGCAGGTGTTACACAACTCGACGCTCACCCTCTCTCTATTGAGGGAACATTCTGCAGACACAGAGGAGGACAAGCAGGAGGCTAGGGACCTTTACAAGTTCCTGTTCAATGAATGAAACAATGCCATGGATGCCACTAGGGTGTGCAAGGCACCCCTGTTTTTTTTTTTTTTGTTTTCTGCTGTTTCTGATTTCTGAAGACTTGGTTCCTTTTTGCTGATAGTTGTTGTTATAGTGTTGTTTCTGCACTATGATTTAATAGTTATGCTATGTAAAGGGCTAGTGCCCTTGTTCTCACTGCTTTATTAATAAAAAACAAAGGTTTGCAATAGGCATAATGTTTGAAGTTGAAATCAACTGGTGAAAAATAGACTACCTTAGCATTGTTAATAATTATTACAAGCAATGAAGTTAAGAGAACGACCTGTCAAATAAATTAAATTAAACCAAAGTGATTTGACATATATAGAAAGGTGAAATTAATTATAGAGCAAATGGTAATGAAAGGAAATGCATGATTGGTTAAAGGAAGAAAGGTGATTGTAATTAGAGGTAAAAGTGATAAATAAATTGTTAAAAAGGTGATTTTAATTTTATTTGATAATTGTTTTTTATTAAAATCTTACGGGTATTTAAGTGAATGTTGTGTTTAGTGTTTATAAGCAATAATTTAGAATTATATTGTGAAATAGATGTAAAACAAAAGTTCTTATTCTAAATTAGGGTAAGCTTCAAATAGAGTAGGCAAATGAAATTTAAAGAACTAAAACAAAACAAATGTTATCATAATTTTTTATTGTTGAGTGTGATTTGCTTTAAGTGATTGGGATGCAGACATTTTTTTGCATTAAAATCACCTATTTTGACAACATATAGTTAGCATAAAAGTGAATGGATAAAATGAGAGCTTATAGCTCTTATTTATAGATTTTTGGGATGAAAGATGGATAGTGGAGATGAGATTAGAAGATCAACAATGACAAATGAATAGGACTTTAATGGGATTGAAGTGAGAATGATAATTGAGTTTGTTTGAAATTGAAAGTTAGGGTTGCATTTATAAAAAAATAATAATTTGTTACGACTATAAGAAGGTGGAAGACAAATGCGCTTGGTGGATATTTTACTCTTGGATATAGTAGAGGGAATATAGTCTTAATTAAATAATGAAATTATATAACTATTTTAGCCATGTGGAATAGTAAATGAGATGATTAAATAATAAAATTATTTAATTATGTGTGAGGGGGAAAATGGCTGCTTAAATAATATGACAATTTACGTAAGTTGGGTATAGTAAGAGCGATTAATTAAATAATTTAATCATTTAGTTAATTTTGGATAAGGTTGTACTAGGAAGAATTTAGGTGTCTATATTTTGTCCATTTTTGATACACTATCGTAACTAAGTGGTGTTGTGCAAAGAATTAAAAGTAAGACAAAGTGGAGTTTCAATGGTAGGTTTGTTGAATATTCGAGCGATTGAGAGGGGGGGGGTGAATCAGTTGACAATAAAAATTTCTTTTAATCTTAATTCATAGATCCAAAATAATTAGAAAAACTAATAAAGCATGAATGCATATGCACACAATAGATTAGACACAAGAAACACTAGATTTTACGTGGAAAACCCAAGAAGGGAGATACCATGGAGAATGCTAATTCTCGATATATATAAATGTCGGTTAAGGTGATTTTTATAAAGGATGGCTCACTACCAAGGTGCTCACTGTAGGTGGGCTCATTGCCTAGAAAGGCTCACTGCCGGTGGGCTCACTACCCAGAAAGGCTCACTGCTGAAGAAGAAAGAAAGATAAAGAGAATCCACCATTGAAAAACACAGTCTGCACTATCGGAACTACTTCTGGTAACAATCCGCAACACTATACTCACACAACAACTGGATTCTTTCAATCTCGCATGTCTTCAACACAAAAAACTATGTCCCAACTTATCAAATCATACATCTACATAATCTGTCTCTCAAAAAACATAATCCTCAATGTCGGCTAAGATAGAGATTTAAATTAGGTCTCCATTAAACATTTCAGTGGTGAGAAGGAATGAGAAGTAGACTTCATTACACCATTCCTCATCGAACATATCCACACGTTACATACATCATCAAAGCCGGACCCAAAACATTATCCGCACGCTATATAACTACCAATCCACAACTTCAATGTTTGGTCCAAAAATCTCAAGCTCCGGACCAATCTGGACCAGAAAATAGCACTAAATAATATTAGCAACACATCTTCAGAAAAGCCAAAACATCCGGTAAATCTAAAAAACCTCCAAACGCTCAACACACCTCATACAAACACTTCTGCTCAACATACCACATCCGGACCACATGATTTGACATCAATGACCACATAATATAATGCTAACAATATCCCCCTTTGTCATTGATGGCAACATCCATCAAGAACATCAATAAATTGTCATGCAAACTCTCTCTCTCCCCCTTTGACAACAATGACAAAGGTGGACAAAAACTCCCCTTAAGAAACTCACTTCTGCTTCCCCAAAGAAAAAGCACACAGACTTCAGTCCATAAAAGAATAAATAGGCTGCTCACTTGACCAACAAATATAAAAAATGCACATTAGTTCAAACTCGAGAGGGGTAATATCCCTAACTTCTGCTGAAGATACTCGAAAGTGTTGTGTTCTGTGAAGTGTACCTGTTCCTGCAACCACAATGCACTCAATAAATCATTACAAGCAATGGTTAGTAAATTGAAACAATGAAAGACAAAACCATAGCTAATCGACTTATTGCCTCCTAGTAAATGCAAGTATGAAAAATGCTCTCAGATCTGATTATGCATATTCCAGTGACTTGACTACATTTAGATGGAGGATTTGAATGATGCAAATGCATGATCTAGCAAGAATAGAATGATTAAGCTATATGATTTCAAGATTATTCTAGAAAATGAACTAAGATTAAGATGCAATTAAACAAAAATTGAGCATGATAACATTGCTAAAGAATGATAAGCTATAAACTAGATGCCTATAGTAACAATGCATAAGATGAAAATGAGATCAGATCAATATTGCTCAAAATGAGGTCTATTTATAGGATTTCCAAGGCTAGGGGTGAGGTGGCAAGAATCAATGGTCAAGATTGATCTGAAGATATCAATGGTTAAACTAGAGGAGGATGGCAAAGGGGGTTGGTTTAAAGGGAACATCTGTCATCTCTATGGTGACAAGTGTCAAGAGGCTTCTAGAAGAGGTTAGATGAAAGGGAACACTTAGTGACAAGTGTCACAAAGGTTATAGAAGATGTTGGATGAAAGGGGACATATGGGTAGGTAGAATGGGTTAAGTTTAGGAATGGTTAGGTTTAGGGGTGGTAGAAGTTAGGAGAATTTGAATTTAAAAATTCAAATAATAGGCTAATTAATTTCAACCTCATGAACTTGATTTGTTTTAATTAATTAAATGATTTTAGAAGAAATGATTTTGGATGGGGGGAATTAATTAATCTGAAATAATTAATTAAAGAGGATTATTGGAATGAACCTATTAAATAAATCCTTAGATTTATTAATAAGTAGATGAAAAGGGAAATTTAATCAAATTGCTTAGTGAATTCAATTAAATTAGGAAGGAGGATTAATTAAATAATTGCTTATTTAATTAATTATCTTCAGACCATTTTTAGGTGTATACATTTTGCCCCTCTTTGAAGCGAGGTGTGATGACGCGTTGATTCAAAGAATAATCTCATTTTGATGATGGTATTGGTTTGATAGGACGCCCCAACTCTTGATTGCTGAATTCTGGTATGATGATGCCCCCTCGGGAGATCAATTGAGATAATTGATCTTTGGAGTTTTTGCGAAATTGATATCCCGATAGATTTGATTTGATTTCTGCAACTATGGTTGATGAAAATGCAAATTCTTCGATTAACTTGATTGCTTGGATGATAAGATTGAAAAATCTTAATCGATTAGATTGATAAGATCGAGATTCAGTCTGGTTTCAGGAAAGATTCATCCTATATAAGACAACGATAATCAAAGCGTTTGGTTTCAGGAAGGACTCATCCTGTATGAGACATGATCATAACATCTAGTTTCAGGAAGGATACATCCTGTATAAGACATGAATCAGAATCAGATCGTCTGATTTCAGGAAGGATTCATCCTGTATAAGACGTGATAGAATCGATTAGGTTTGATTGATTGATTTGATTTGATAAGGTTGATTAGATAAAGAACTGAAAATTTGTTGATATCAAGTTGCTAAAATATTTGGATATGCTGATTGTTGATTCTGTTGAGGGAGATAGCATAAGATTTGGGCTAGGTTGATAATATCATGAGAGAGATATGAATCATTATTTTGATTGCGTATACACTTGTGGTGATGCTTTGATGATTCCTGCGATAGATTTAACCTTGGATAAAAGGAGCTTGTAGGATCCCATGCAAGAATGAAATGCAAGCTAAAATGCAAAGCTACGATCGGACCAATCACTGGATTATTTTGCATTTTTGTCATCATTGAGCTTTTGAAATGTGGGAAGTGAGTGCAAACATCAATGGTATAATTAAACCATGATGACCTGAGCACTTCTTTCCTGGATTTTTATATAGCAAGTTAACAAAAACATCAAGGTATAATTGAACCGAGATGACCTGAGTGATGCTTGCATAAAACAGGTAGTATTGATCATTTCAAATCGCAAATCGGAAATGTCTTCATTGATACTCCGATGATCATGTCCCGAGACAAATTTGCACATATTAATGATTAATTTTCAGACAACAGACAAGAAAAATATCATGTTCCTTCCTTGTTCCTCTAGTCAAAGACATCCTGGAGTCACTCAAAAGTCATGATAGTGAAAAACAATATAGAAAAGTTGAACAATCATGTTAAAATCATTATCCACTGAAAAGTGTGTGATGTGCTTAGATTGACTTCGTGATAGCTTGATAGTGGATAGTTTGATCTCGTGTTTAATGTTGGATATGTCTCAGTTTTTGCTTGATAAGAATTGTTTGACTGTTTGTTCTACTTGTTTGATTAAGCTCAAAATGATCAAGAATTTGCCCCCAGCTAGGTGCAGGATTTCACCCCAAGCCTAGAAACAAAGTTGTCATGATATATCCAATGATCCAAACCATGGTGAGAGAGAAGCCGCGATGCCTAAGTATGTACAAATGCTTATGATGGATATGGACAGTGTTGATGGAAAATGAATGCAAGCAGAAAGAATGCATGAACTAATTGATGGAAGAGCTAGCTGGTAGATAGCACCTATTTGCCAGGTTTTCACCATCTATTTTTATTGCACTTTTTTTGATATTTGATTTTTTTTTGGATTTTCTGCATTTTTTACTGTTTTTGATTTTTTTTTTTGATTATTCAGTTTTTTTTTTGTTTTTTTTGATTTTTGATTTTTTTTATAGATTTTTTAGATTTTTCAGAAATAGAATTTCTTTAGGTGCATGCTATTGATGGGTTCTTCAATTTGATCTCCATCCTGTGTTGATAGCTGATATGCTCTTGACCCAAATATTGCTGTGACCACAAATGGACCTAACCAGTTTGGTTCAAACTTTCCTTTTTTTTCTCGATCTACCTAGTTGCGTGGATTTTCCTTTAGCACTAGTTCTCCAACTTGAAAGATTCATGATTTAACCTTATGATTATAGCTCCGACACATTCTTTGCTGATATACCTTTAAATGATGAAAGACATTTTGTCTTCGTTCATAGATTAGTTCTAACTCTTGTAGTCTAGATACTCATTGTTCTTCATCTGCGATGAGACCTTTTAGTGATACACGTAGAGAGGGTACCTCTACTTCAATTGGCAATATGGCTTCTAATCCATATACAAGAGAGAAATGTGTGGCACTTGTTGGTGTGCGGATACTGGTACGGTAAGCCCATAGAGCAGGGTTTAGTTGAATATGCCAATCTCTTCCAGTATCGTTCACTGTCTTTTTGAGGATTTTTAGAATAGTTTTGTTAGATGCTTCTGCTTGCCCATTTCCCTATGGATAATATGGTGTGGAGAATTTTTGCTAGATTTTGAACTTCTCGCATAGCTCTTGTACATCCTGATTTTTGAATGGTTGCCCATTATTAGTGATAATGGTCATTGGCATTCCATAGCGATAGATGATATAATTCAAGATAAATGCAAAATTTGTTTTCCTGTGATATTTATGAGAGGTACCTCCTTAATCCATTTTGTAAAATATTTTGTAGCTATAAGGATGAATTTGTGACCATTAGATGAGGAAGGATTTATCTTTCCTCCCAGATCAAGACCCCATTGACAAAAAGGCCAAGATGTTGCTAAAGCATGAAGTTCTTGTACTGGTGCATGGATCAAATTCCCATGGATCTGACATTGTTTGCATGTTCTTGCTATCTTGAAAGAATCTCATTCCATAGTCGGCCAATAATAGCCCAAGCGTATGGGTTTTTTCGAAAGGCTAAGACCACTTGAATGAGTGCCACAAATGCTGTTATGAAATTCATGTAAGACCTTCTTAGATTCTTCTTGTTCGAGACATCTTAAAAGAGTACCATCCAGACCTCATTTAAACAGGGTATCTGCGATGAGAGTAAAATGGGAGGATTGGTGAATAAAGTTTATCTTTTGGTTCTTTGATAAGTCTAAGGTAAGATGTTATCTTTCAGGTATGTGTAAGTTTGGACATAGCGGGAGGAATCATGTCCAATAAGTTGACAGATGGTTTGGGAATTAGGACAATTAAAGGCGGGATGAAACAACTCCTCTACCAGGAATTCATAACGCTGTTGATTTTCTTGTGTCTGCAATAGAGAAGCAAGTGTAGCCATGTCATCTGCTGCTTTGTTGTCATTTCTTGGGATCTGTTCAAAAGTTATTTCTACAAAGTACTTCTTGATATCATCAACTATATTTTTGTAAGGCATGAGTTTGTCATCTTTTGTTTGATAGTCATCATTGATTTGATTGATGACGAGCTGAGAGTCTCCAAAGACTTGAAGTTGTTTAATGTTCCATTCTACAACCATTTTGATACCTGTTGCCAATGCTTCATATTCTGCTCTTGATCCATGATGTGTTCCTTTATTGATGTCTGCTCCTGGACTGATATTCAGGTGATGTATTGTAAGATATGGATCAAACCCTGGAATGTCTATATATGACTAGGTAAAATTGATTTGCCTTCTTTTGAATGGTTTCAAGTATTTCTACCTTGCTAGTTTTGACAAAGAAGTTGCTAGATGTAGATCAATTATGTCAATGGTAACCACCTCTGCTGGTTCTATTAGGATAGATGACTTTTCTTGATAAGATTTAGGTAAGGTGTCAAATATCCCATCTTTCGGCGCCTCAAGGAGGTTTTCACCATTAGATGCATCCTTTGTTTTTAGTTTTTCGTGGTCTAGTGTTGCCAACAAATGGTTTTCAATATTAGACCTGATATTGTTTTCTTGATTTTCATTTTTGCGACTAGGAGATTTAACACCCACTTCACCTGAAGATACGTTAGTGGAATCCTCGGTGAAATTTGTTGCGGGTTTGATTTCATTGAGATATAAGGATATGGCATGGTCATTTGGAAAGGTATCAATAACAATATGTTCTTCATTTTCCCAATCCATAGGTTCAGGATAGCTTAAGGATAAAGGATCTTCAGGTTGAATAGTTTCAAAGATATTAGGGGTCATGATTGAGATGTAAGAGTTTTCAGTATGTATTTCCATGTCTAGAATGATACTCTCATCAGGATGACCTCGTATAAGAAAATCCCAATCTTCCTTGGTTAAGTCCATGTCAGTCAAATGTGATTTTGACTCAAGTGGGCTACTTACTAATGTTTGTTCTGCATACATGTGAACTACATCGACTACTATATCTGCTTCTTCATCCCTTTCAATTTGAAGTTGCTCTTGTTTGTTTTTTCCTGATAGCAAATGTTCTTCATTCTCTTGATTTCTTTGCTGCTTTTGTTTTTCCATGTTTGACATAATTGATTCAAATGATTGTTCCTTGGATTGTGTAAAGCGGAAAATCGCGATCGAACCCTAGTTGTTCTCCCCTCTTCCAACTCCGAGGAGAGAGAAGCGAGGTTCGCTAGGATTCGATGGTTTTCACTTAGGGGAGAGACTTTACATTCAAAAGAGGGGTTGAAACCCACAAGATCCAATCCCACGCAATGCAAGATTGGATGCTAAATGTGTTTCAAGGGTTAAGACAGCAAGGCTACCCTCTTTTGTAAAGAATGTTGATAGAAGAATTAAGCTAAGCATGCATAGAAAGTGATAAAGATTTGCTTATAAACTGAGTTCGGATTATAGGATGAAGCTGCGGACCTGGAATTAGCAGTAAAATGTCGTTACGGCGCTGTCCTGCAAATTTGAGCAAAAGTTGTCGGGACGATGGCGCCCGGCGCCACGGTCCTCCGAAAAATCCGCGAAACGAAGGGGGATCTGTTCGTCTCTGCACAAGGATTCCAGATCTTCAATTTCAGCCGCGTACCTGCAACCTACACACAGAAAAGCGAAGACGATTGGGGGGTTAGGGATTAGGGGTTTGCCTTTAGGTCAAACCCCAGTTTTGGAATTAACCAAGAAATGAGCAAGAGCTGTAAATGTAAATGACTGTAAAACAAGTACTAATACCTTGTTCTAAGGATGTTGGTATCCTTATGTGCGAAGGTTTAGATGTTGTATGTTGTATGTTGTAGCATATAGTATGTGATCTCCTCTTCAATGGTTGAATCCTTGTCTTGAATGCAACACTTAGCCTTGAATGGAGACTTGAAATGATCAATTGCTTGAAGGAATGCTTGAATGCTTGAATGCTTGAGTATAATTTCCGCGCTTTGTACACATATCCTCCTCATGCCCAAATGAGAGAGAAAAATGTAGTTTATATACTTGCCAATTAGCGTTAAAAGACTGATTTTCCCGACCTTAGGCCGACCAGGAAATGTAATTTCCAAATTGCAAACAAAAAAGACCCGCAATCTCCTTAGGAGACCGGGCCCAAAATAGGACCCAGGGACCAGGGCGCTGGGCGCCCTGGTCCTGAGGGACCAGGGCACTGGGCACTCTGGTCCCACCTCCCGGGACAGCAGGGTGCAAGGAGGTTCAGGCCAGGGTGCTTGAAAAATGCAGTTTTCAGTGTCGTGAGCCAGTTTCGGGGTCTCCATTCAGGTTGCGTGTTGCGTCGCCATCGTGAAGACCGAAATGCAGTCGAAATTGCAAGTGTCACAATTTTAGGACGCTACATTTAGCCCCCACTTTAGCGGGAGTATGTATGCTCATACTTCCGGTAAAGTACAAGGAAACAATATTGAAAGACTTTCACCACGTCAAGGAGGCAAGATACACCAAGCCCCCAGTGGACTAATGATCTTACGACTTCGATTGACAAAGTAAAAGGGAAGATCACGAGGGAGAACCATGACTGTCATTAGTAAGGTTCCCTCACTATGAGTCATGCAAGAAAGATATCAAAAATTTTCAAGGCAAAGCTAAATTTGCCAAGAAATTTCCAAGTATCTTGAAAAGATATGAACGGGATGTATGCCCCCCTACGTTAAAGCGATCGCACACGCCTCACCGGGGGTGATTGTTTTAACGTAGTGATACACATAAGAAATGAGAAAGGAAAGGAGCACGTTATCGCAAGGATTTAGCCCCCAAGTGTGAGATAAACCCAAGGATAATAGACACAAAACACAAAGCACGAGATGACTTCGCTTTCCTCGGGGTCAGTATGCTGTATGATAAGTCATGTACATATATCATATGTATGTATGCATAATTGTTCTTCATTCCCCAATCAAGGAAGGTCACCTAGAAGAAGGGAACACATGTGTCTTTTGAGTCAACATGAGAGAGATCGAGAGATCTCAATGCTTTGCATCGTCCTCAAGTAGACAACACTAAGGACAACAAATAGAAGAATGAGAATAACATATAGAAGAAGTAACAAAAGAGAGGAGGAGAGAATTTGCTATGCTAATGAAACTAGTCTAGCACGTCATCTACCCCCTGATCTTGCTGATCCATGTTTCGGGAAGGCAGGGAACACGCTAGAGGAGGAACATCCAACACAGCAGATGGAGCTATCACAAGATCCAAACAAGGGCTATGTTCATGTTCCAAGCCACGTTGTTCTTGTCTAGGAGCTAGGATAAGTCCTTTAGAAAATTCATTAGATAAATGGTTATCAACATCAACAAGTTCATATTCACTATCAGAAGCAAGAGGAGTAACATTTTCATCATGCATAAAATTTTCATCAATATCATCATCAAGATTTATAAAAATAGGATCTTTAACTCGCACCGGATCAAGACCATCATGCATCTTATGTTTAGGAGATTTAGGCTCAATGTCCGACTGAGGAGAAAATGGAATAATGCTTGTTGAAGGTGTTTTTGGAGATTGCAAAGTTTGAGCTCTAAGACGACGCTTTCGTCGGCGTTCACGTGCAGAACGATTTCGTCTAGTCTTAGTAGGAAGTGGAGAAGATTGAGGAGGAGGAATGTTCTCATCCTTAGCACTTGGGTGTTTAGGTTGTGGTCTCTTAGGCTGGATAATAGGAGAAGAAGAAGGTCTCTTCTCTCTATAAAAAGGAGGAGGAGGAACTGCTCCATATAAAGGAGGAATTTTTGGTTTAGGGAGAAGACCAAGTCCATCATGACGAGGAGGTATAGGTCCACTCTTAGGAAGTTTATTAGGCATAGACATAGTCACATCCATAGGGATGGGTTGGGAATCTTCTTGAGGAAAGACATTAGTTTTATCTTTCAAAGGAAGAACTTCCTTCTCAAGAATGATAGGAATGTCAAGTTTAGGTGTTCTAGGTTCACTTAGAGATAGGATCATATCTGTTTTCCACTTTTGATAAGATTTGAAAAGATGATCACTTCGTGGAGGAAGAGATTGGAATTGTTTAGGCCAAAAGTAATCAATAGGAACACTAGAAGTTCTTTCAGCTGGTTTATAGAGACTATGATTGACAGTAACAACTTCACCATTATGGGGAAATTTCAAACACTTATGAATAGGAGAAGCAATAGCTTTCATGGAAGATAGCCAAGGATAACCAAGCTTCACACGAAATTGTTCGGCAGATGGAATAATAGCAAAGTTCACATCAAGAGATTTGTTATGGACCTCAATAGGCAATGTAATAGAACCAATTGCAGGAGAAGAAAATGCATCAAATAGTTTCACAATCACATCTGTTTTGTCATATATCACTTGATTCAATTGCAAAGTAAAAAGGAATTCTTCAGTAATAACATTAATCATGCACGAAGGATCAATAAGCACTCCACGGAAAGGTGTATTCTTGACTTTTGCAACTATGTATAAAGGACCATCAGGTGCCCTAATGGTTTCATTGGAATCAAATGTGATGGAAGATTCTTTAGGGATTTCTTGCTGCTCTACAAAGTTAATCACATTCGGAGTCATAGACAGAAGACCATCAGATGAGAGAGAGGAATCATTAGCCTCAATTGCATTAGAGGTATGAGAAGGCAATGGATCAGTGAAAATCTAAAGATTTTGGTTAGGAGGAGCTACAGATGTGTTGCCTTTATCATTCACTCCAGAAACAGAGATAGTATTGTTATCAATCAAATCTTGAATTTTACCCTTTAAAGAAAAACATTTTTCAGTATCATGCCCAGGCTGACGGTGAAATTGACAAAAAGATTTGTTATCAAAATAAGGTGAAGTAATCTTTGCAGGATCAATTTGTCTTATAGGAGGAAGAGTAAGCACATTTTGTTCCAATAACTTATTCATAATACTATGCAATGATTCATTCAAAGGAGTATACTTTCTTTCTTTCTTGAAAAATTTAGAAATAGGAGGCACACATGATGCTGCATTCACATTGTTGTTGATGATGTTTTCATTGAATTTGATGGAATCTCTGTTTGGTTTAAACTTCCCAAATGGTTGTTGACTGCTATCACCCTTATCACTCGGAGCCATAGGATGTGATTGTTCCATTTGACTCACAGTCAGTTGATAATTGTGAAGAGTGGCACACAACTGTTGGAAAGAAGTAAACTTAGAAAACAGAAGTTTGTCTCGAATATCTTTTTGTAAATTAGAAATAAAGATTCTTTGAATATCATTGTCAGGCACTGGAAAAGAAATTTGAGCATACAAATGCTTATATCTACCAATGAAATCAGTCACTTTTTCTTTAACACCTTGTTTACAATGCATTAAATCAATCAAAGTAACTTTAGGACTTATATTGTTTTGAAATTGTTGAATGAAAGCATTTGCAAGTTGTTCGAAAGAAGTAATAGAATAGGAAGGCAACGAGCAATACCATTGTAGGGCTTTGTCTCTTAATGTTCTAGTAAACAGTTTTGCAAGCAACCTTTGGTCATAAGCAAAATCGGTACATATTGTTTGAAAAGTCTTAACATGTGTTAGAGGATCTCCTTTACCATTATAAAGTTCCAAATGCAGGATTTCAACATGTTTAGGAGGGATAGCTCGAACAATGTCAAGAGAAAGTGGGCTCGCAACGTCAAATGTGGGCACACTAAACTTAGATTGATTCATAGAGGCAATTTGTTGCTGTAAAGAAGAGACAGTTTGTGCAAGATTGTTAATGGTCGCTTCAGTCGAAGAATTCATATTGGATGTGTTAGATTGAGATGGAGGTGTTAGGTTATTGAAAGAAGGTAAAGAGTAAGGTGGTGGGACTCTATGATAATTAGTCATAGGAGATGATTGGGCAGGAGGAATACTACAAGGAGGGATGGAGTGGTTAAATGAATTGCCCCCTTGCGTCATGTTCATTTGTGGTGATATAATAGGCACACTCATTGAAGGAATGAATGAAGAAGTCGGATTGAATGAAGGAAGAGGGTTAATTGAAGAAGAAGGGTTGCCCCCATGACTGGTGATCATAGGAGGAATGTCTTGTGTAGAAGTAGCCATTATGTTTGATGTAAAAGTAGGTATGCTAGCAATAGAAGTTGTCAAAGGAATAGAATGATTGACTTGAGTAGGAGGTTGTGTATAACCTAAAGATTCGGCACAACTCTTCATAGGCATCACATTTGAATCCACAATGTGTGCAATACCACGCAAAATATCAATTCCATTCTTATCACTTTGAAGCATACGTTTTAGACCCTCAATTAAAGGAAGAGCTTGACTATCAGGGTATTCTTGAGACATCCATTGTCGAAAATCGTCAAATTGGTTATCCAATTTCGAAAGTTATTCTTCAGAAACCTCATGGAGAGCTTCTTCATCATTAGGAGGATTAGAGGAATTACCCATGTCCTCGTTAAAAAGGCTATTCAAATTAGGTTCCATCTCCTCAATAATTAAACCTCGGAAAGACTTAATTCTACGGCTTCGTCTAACGGGAATAGTGTAAGTAGGGCTTATTGTTGTAAAACTCATGCACTAGAAAGAGAGAGAAGATTTTGAATTTAGAGGTAGCAATTTTCAGTAAAATCAGCCAATCTTCTGGATTTAAGCTGTTAAATGCAATCACAACAGTCTCCCGAAATTTCGGAAAAAATGTCCGGGACCGTGGCGCCCGGAGTGCAACACGGTCCTTGCAACTTTTTTTGAAATTTGCAGGGATGAAAGGTATGATGATTTTAGAGCTAATTTGAAAAAATTGAGTGATTTTACGATCTGTAGATAGGCCAAATTAAAGCTGCAATCTCGAAATTGAACCCTACCAAGATTGTCGAAAAATGCAAAATTTGAATTTTGGAAAAGAGAGGGAAACTGAAATTTTGAATTTTATGATTTTAGAGGGAATGCCAAGAGCAATGCAAATTTTGAAATTAAAAAATTGACTCAATTTCACGCAAAATTCAATTTTGAAAGCGGAAATCAAAGTTGTTGTAATTAAGCACTTAATTTCAAAAGTCACAAAATGCAAGAATTTGAATAAAGCGCTGAAATTTTGAATGAATGCAAACACACTTTTCAGATTTAGGACAGTAAGAACACAATTTTGACACAAAATTTCAATTTCAATGATTTTTAAATGTTTAGAAGCCTTAATCCAAGCAATCACAAGACCAAATTTGACTGTAATTTTGAAGGTGTTATAATTGATAAAATCAGCCAAAATTCTGGATTTTAGCAGGAAAATACAGTAAGATCTCGCTCCCGAAATTTCAGAAAAAATGTCGGGGACGATGGCGCTCGGCGCCACGGTCCTCGCAACTTTTTTCCAAATTTTCAGGGATGAAAGATATTGTGATTTTATTGCGGAATCCAAAGTTACAGCTGATTTGGAGATGTTTTGATCAGTGAAATTGTCGGACAAAGGTTGAATCAAGAGGGTTTCAAAAATTAGGGTTTTGACACTTAACCACTTAATTTTCAAAATTAAAGCATAGATATGAATTGATAATTTGTAATAGAAGGGCAGATCTGAAACAAGCATTAACATTTAGACATTTCGCAAGTTCAATTACTAAAAAGAAAATTTAGGGTTTTTATGCAATCACCTCTAAAATTTTACAAAAGATCAAACATGGAAATGTAATCAATTTTTTCAGATCTAAGCATGAAAAATCAGAAAGGATGTTCACGTCGGGTTCACCAAAATGTAAAGCGGAAAATCGCGATCGAACCCTAGTTGTTCTCCCCTCTTCCAACTCCGAGGAGAGAGAAGGGAGGTTCGCTAGGATTCGATGGTTTTCACTTAGGGGAGAGACTTTACATTCAAAAGAGGGGTTGAAACCCACAAGATCCAATCCCACGCAATGCAAGATTGGATGCTAAATGTGTTTCAAGGGTTAAGACAGCAAGGCTACCCTCTTTTGTAAAGAATGTTGATAGAAGAATTAAGCTAAGCATGCATAGAAAGTGATAAAGATTTGCTTATAAACTGAGTTCGGATTATAGGATGAAGCTGCGGACCTGGAATTAGTAGTAAAATGTCGTTACGGCGCTGTCCTGCAAATTTGAGCAAAAGTTGTCGGGACGATGGCGCCCGGCGCCACGGTCCTCCGAAAAATCCGCGAAACGAAGGGGGATCTGTTCGTCTCTGCACAAGGATTCCAGATCTTCAATTTCGGCCGCGTACCTGCAACCTACACACAGAAAAGCGAAGACGATTGGGGGGTTAGGGATTAGGGGTTTGCCTTTAGGTCAAACCCCGGTTTTGGAATTAACCAAGAAATGAGCAAGAGCTGTAAATGTAAATGACTGTAAAACAAGTACTAATACCTTGTTCTAAGGATGTTGGTATCCTTATGTGCGAAGGTTTAGATGTTGTATGTTGTATGTTGTAGCATGTAGTATGTGATCTCCTCTTCAATGGTTGAATCCTTGTCTTGAATGCAACACTTAGCCTTGAATGGAGACTTGAAATGATCAATTGCTTGAAGGAATGCTTGAATGCTTGAATGCTTGAGTATAATTTCCACGCTTTGTACACATATCCTCCTCATGCCCAAATGAGAGAGAAAAATGTAGTTTATATACTTGCCAATTAGGGTTAAAAGACTGATTTTCCCGACCTTAGGCCGACCAGGAAATGTAATTTCCAAATTGCAAACAAAAAAGACCCGCAATCTCCTTAGGAGACCGGGCCCAAAATAGGACCCAGGGACTAGGGCGCTGGGCGCTCTGGTCCCACCTCCCGGGACAGCAGGGTGCAAGGAGGTTCAGGCCAGGGTGCTTGAAAAATGCAGTTTTCAGTGTCGTGAGCCAGTTTCGGGGTCTCCATTCAGGTTGCGCGTTGCGTCGCCATCGTGAAGACCGAAATGCAGTCGAAATTGCAAGTGTCGCAATTTTAGGACGCTACAGATTGTGTGCTTGAAGGTGCTGCCTCTATGTTATATGAAACAATGACCTCTTGAGCTGATTTCAGATTACTACAACACTGCAATGGATTTGAGTCTGCTGATATTGTGATTTCATGTCCATTATATGGAAATTTTAAGCACTGATGACATGTTGATGTAATAGCTCGTATGTACTGAATCCATGGTCTCCCCAAGAGCATATTATATGGTAGGTCCAAGTCTAAAACTTGGCATTCTATATCTTTTTGCAAGGGTCCCACTCTGATAGGTAATATCACAATTCCTTTGGAGTAATGTTCTTCTTCACCAGATGCTTTGATTTTTATCCTTTTCTGGGGATCAGCTGCATCTTCTGAATAGCCTAGAGCATGGACAAGATTCATAGAGAAAATGTTCTGTTGGGACCCATAAAATTTGAATAATTTGAGAGGCCCATTTTGAAATTTTGATATTGCATTTTCAGAAAGGCACCTAATCTCATTCAGGTGGCCTAGTTAGAGAGAGGGTAAAATGGAGCCAGTTGATTTTCAAGGGGTAAGGCTTGGGAAGTGTGTCCTACACCTTTCATTTGGCTTATGCAGTGATGTGCAACTTTCAAATTTCAGTTTGGATCAAGTTATCAGGTACCCATTTCAAGGGGTGAGCTGAAAGTGCATTTTGGGCACAAATCCAGATTTTATTGAGTAGCCTATTTTGAGCGCTTATATCTTTTTCCCTGTTGATCTTCATGGTAAAATTCAAAATGGATTCAATTCTATGCATAAATGTGATTCAGCATGAAAATTTTCAAGTCTTTATGAATCCATTTGCTCAGTTTTCAAAGCTCAATCTGTTTGCAGTTTGTATGGTTTGACAAGTCCCTGTTTCGACAGCTAGTTGGAGCCCTGTTTTGCATAAGTGTAAAAGTTGCCTCAGTGAATGTCATGTCAGAATGCTTATTCCAAGATATTTTTGGTATAAATGACAAGCTATGTTTTCAATTTCAAGCTCCTGCCAATCCGTTTGATCGGTTTTAAAAAGGGCTTCTTGAGCCATCTATTTTAGTGATCCATAATTTTATTGCCGCATCAGTTCAAGTAGCCATTTTCATGAGTGCACCATTTGCACCCAGTCATCCTTTTGGTTGAATTGAGCATTCAAATATTTGATATGTACTTCAAGGTACCTATGTCTCAGATTTGAGGGTCTACGGAGATCGTTTGATATTTTTAAGATAGGCATCATGAGTTGCATGCGCATTGACTTCATCAAGTCCGCAGTGTCGACAAAGCCAGTTGGTCATTTTTGACCATTAATATCTCTTCACTCAGGATTCTTCTTGAAAAACTGTTTGGTAGAGTTCATGCTTGTATATTAGAGTACACGCTTGTCAGATGGCGAGGTCCAAAAAGGTGTTTTGACCGGTTTGAAAATTATGTCTTCGCAATTAAATGCGAAAATGTGGCACAGGTGCTTGAAAGTTGCAAAACTCAATTTGATGATCCAAAAATGATGCCAATTGATTCCAGAGGTGTGTTTAAGGTTTGTGAGGCATTTCAAAGGTCAGTTGCATGAAAATGAAATTTTTTTTAGCTGGACCCACTTCGAGGCCCGACCTGGCTCATGCCCGTGCATTAATTTTAGTGGCGAAATGTTCTTATTTCATGGCAATACATATCAATACTGGCTCGATTGCAATTCACCAGTTGGATAGTGAGAAAGCCAAAGAAACTAAAGCAGATTACAAATTAGTAATGCTTAAACTCCCCCATTTTGGTATGGAGAAAGCCATTAAGCTCCCAATGGTGAGTGTGGGTAAAGGTTTTAAAAGGTCTTCATGCAAATGCATTTGATAGATGTAACGTTTAATTCCAATACCTTTGCTAAAACCCCTTGCGTGAAGGTGGAGTGGCCACAAACTGTTGGAGAATCACGTGAGGTAAGAGGGCAGTTTTGAAGTTTATTAAAATGCAACAATTGAATGGCCTCCCTTCCTCCCACGTACAACAACACCATAGTAAAATTCCAAGCAAATGCCATTCTAAACTTTGAAGCAAGTACATGGCAAAGAACTAGAAACTGTTAAAGCTAGTCAAGAGCTTCTTGGTGCAGCAATAAGGCTCTCCTCCATATACTGCCAAAGTATAAATTCCAATGCCAACCAACCTATGAATGATAATAGAGACGAAGTTACACCTCATATTTCCTTTTTATTTTTAGAAATGTGTCATCCTCTTCCTCCAACAAAGTTCAAATTGTGCAATCAATATTTCCTTACATTTTGCATTTCTCAATTTTTTGCAAGCTTTTCCTATAATTAAAAATTAAAAATTTTCCTCTAGTGCATGAGTTTTACCACTATTAGTCCTACCTATCCTATCCCCTTTAGACAAAGCATTAGAATTAAGGCTTCCCAAGGTTTAATTACCGAGGAGATGGAGCCTAATTTGGGTGACTTCTTTAATGAGGATCATGCTAATTCTTCCCATCCTATTCATGTGCCTATTGATGGATCTCATGATGAAGAAGAAGCTTTAACTAGGGTTTCTTTAGATCAAGTTTCGACATTGGACAATCAATTTGATAGCTTTCAACAATGGATGTCCCAAGAATACCCTAATAGTGAAGCTCTTCCATTAATTGAAGGTCTTAAGAGCATGCTTCAAAGTGATAAGAATGGAATTAATATATTGCATGGCATTACATATATTGTTGATTCTAATGTCATGCCTATCAAGAGTTGTGCCAAAACACTAGGTTACTCACAACCTTCAACACAAGTCAATTCCTCTATTCCTTTGACTAATCCTATGACTAGTATTCCTACATTCACATCTAACATCATGGCTACTTCAACTCAAAATGTCATTCCTACAACCATAGGTCATGGGGGCAATCCCTCTTCTTCATTAAATCCTCCATTGTTACCTATGTCTTCCATAAGTGTTCCTACTATTCCTCAACAAATCAGTGCGACACAAGGGGGCAATTCCTTCAACAACTTTATTCCTCCTTTAAGTGTCCCTTTTCCTACCCAATCAACACCAATGCCTACTTATCATAGTGTCCCACCACCTTATTCTCAGTCCATGCATTCTTTCAACAACATCACACTACCTTCTCAATCACCTATGTCTAACATCAATTCTTCCACCGAAATGACAATCAACAATCTTGCCTAAACTGTGTCTTCCTTACAACAACAAATTGCTTCTATGAGTCAATTCAAGTTTAGTGTGCCCACTTTCTCTTGATATTATTAAAGTCATGCCACCTAAACATGTTGAGATTCCTCAATTGGAACTCTATAATGGAAAAGGTGATCCTCTTATGCATGTCAAATCATTTCAAACCTTGTGTACTGATTTTGATTATGATCAACGATTGCTTGCAAAAATGTTTACAAGAACACCAAGAGATAAGGCTTTACAATGGTATTTCTCTCTGCCTTCTTATTCTATCACTTCCTTTCAACAACAAGCAAACGCTTTCATCCAACAATTTCAAAATAACATTGGTCCTAAAATCACTTTGATTGATTTAATGTATAGTAAACAAGGTGTTAAAGAAAAAATGACTAACTTCATTGGTACATATAAGCATTTGTGTGCTCAAATTTCTTTTCATGTGCCTGATGATGATATTCAAAGAATTTTCATTTCTAATTTACAAAAAGATATCAGGGAAAATCTTCTTTTGTTTAAGTTTACTTCCTTTCCATAGTTGTGCGCAACACTCCACAATTATCAACTGGCTATGAGTCAAATGGAGCAATCCACTCCTATGGCTCCAAGTGATAAGGGGGAGAGTGTTCAACAACCATTTGCAAAGTTCAAACCAACAAAAAAATTCATCAAGTTCAATGATCAAATCAACAACAACCATGTGAATGCTACAACAGGCGTGCCTCCTATTTCTGAATTTTTCCAAAGAGAAAGACAATTTACTATTTTGAATGAATCTTTGCATAGTATTGTCTCAATTATTGCATAGAAATGTTACCAAACTTTCTCGTATAAAAAAAGTTGATCCTTCCAAACTTGCATCTCCTCATTTTGATAACAATTCCTTTTGCCAATTTCATCATCAACTTGGTCATGATACTAAGAAATGTTTTGCATTGAAACATAAGGTTCAAGACTTGATTGATAATAATACTATATCAGTGGCAGGTGTGAATGATAAGGAATAAATTAGTTGCTCCTCCTAATGAAAATTTTAAGATTTTCATTGATCCCTTGCCATCTCATACCTCTAATGTTATTGAGATTCCACCTAGTTCTCTCTCTTCTTAAACACTCATCTGTATGGCTCCAAACTTGGTTAACATGGTAGAAACACAAGATTCACCTAAGGATCTCTGTATTACATTTGACCCTAGTGAGACCATTAGAGCACTCGATGACCCTTTATACATAGCTGCAAAGGTTAAGGATATCCCTTGCCGTGGTGCCCTGATTGATCCCTCTTGCATGGTTAATGTCATAACTGAAGAGTATCTTTTTACTTTACTATTGCATAAACCATTATATGATGCTTCTAATGTAGTTGTGAAGTTATTTTATGGCTTCTCTTGTCCTACCATTGGTTCTATCACCCTTACTGTTGAAGTCCATACTAAATCCATGGATGTTGACTTTGTTATCAGACCTTCCTCTAAGAAATTCTGTGTGAAGTTGGGAAATCCATGAAGGCTATTGCTTCTCCAATATACAAGTGTCTGAAATTTCCTCACAATGGAGAAATCATAACCGTGAACCATAGCTTATTTCATCCATTCTAAAGAAGCCCCGATGTTCCTATTGATCTCTTTTGGCCTACCCAATTTCAATCTCTTCCATCATAGAGCAATGCTATTTTTCAATCTTATCAAAAATAGAAGAATGCCATTATCTTATCCTTAACTCAACCTAGATCTCCAACACTTGACATTCCTCTTATTCTTCAAGATGAGGTTCTTCCCCTCTCAAATAAAACTAATCTCCCTCCTAAGGAAAATTGCCCACCTACTCCTATGGATGTGACTTTACCTTCTCTTAACGAGAACAACAATATTCTTCCTAAGGCTAGACCTATCCTTTCTCCTCATGATGGACTTGGTCTCCTCCCTACACCTAATATTCCTCCTTTCTATGGTGCAGTTCCACCTCCTTCCTCTTATCGAGAGAAGAGGCCGCCTTCTCCTATTGTTCAACCAAAAAGACCTCAACCTAAACCTTCCACTATAAAGGAGAAAGTCATTCCTCCTTCAAATGTTCCTCCTCCTTCTCAGTCTTCCACTAGGACTCAATGAAATTGTTGTGTGAGAGAACGCCAACGAAGGCACCGTGTTTGAGCTCGTGAAAGCTCGTGTTGAAATTTTTGATGTTTATGATGTGATTGTCATTGATGGATACACACTTGCATTGAGATCTCCTTTATATGTATGAGCTTAAGCTCAACTGGAATATGTTGCAACCGGTATGTTGTATTATAATCGTTAGACTATTGGTGTTTTGCAGAATGTGTTTACCGGTCTGAAGCGGCATGTCGACCCCAAGTGGTTCATGGATCCCAAGAAGTACGAGGGATTAAAGTGGCATAACACATTTTTGCCAGTCTTCTTTTTTGTCAAACCGACAACCGGTATTTTGTATGAACCGGTAATACTCTGTGATGAGTTACCAACCGACATTTTGTGATGAGTTACCATCCACCGATTGTTTGATGGTGCTGACACTTTAACAGTGCTTTTTGTTTCGTGTTACCAAGTATGTCCAGGTTCATTGAACCTAGGGAATTGGATTGTAATCCTATTGGACCGACATGAAATTAGATTCCTTTATAAGGACATCATGTCTAGGGTTTTAGGTTGTTGCTATTGGTGAAGTTGATATTGTTGCTAGGGTTTAAGGTGGTTGAGGAGTCAGAGAGAGTATGAATGTGTAGAAGACTGAAGTAATGCCAGAATGCATTAGGAATGAGCTATCAAGGATCTAATCAAGAAATATGTGCTATTTGCTAGATCACTAACTTGTTGATTACTCACATCTTCGACAAGTCTGTAGCCCTTAACCGGGTAGGCCCAAAAGCCTTTTGTAAATCCTCTAACAAGGTGGTTCACATCTGTGGATCTAAAATCCTCTAGCAAGGTAGTCTTTAATCAGACTTATCAACTAACAGAGATTGAGATTCCTAACAGGATCTGTTCTGGTAAAGAACATTGTAAGACCTTAACCGGTCTGACCTTAACCAGTCTGCTTCCTATTCTGCAGATAGTTACTTGTGAGTTCCATCTCACCGTGGTTTCTCCCATTTGGGTTTCCACATCAAAATCTCTTGTGTTATGGTGTTTGTGCTTTTGTGGGTGAATGCATTATTTTCTATTTGCTTTGCATGTGTGCTAACCAGTTTGTCTGCTAAACCATTTTACCGGTTTACTGTTAGTCTTGCAAAGTGTTTAAGTGCAAAGGTTTTTGGTATACTAATTCACCCCCCCTCTTAGTATTCATCAATTGGTATCAGAGCCTACCTTTCTATAA
Source organism: Cryptomeria japonica (assembly GCF_030272615.1). NCBI lineage: Eukaryota > Viridiplantae > Streptophyta > Pinopsida > Cupressales > Cupressaceae > Cryptomeria > Cryptomeria japonica. Next base: position 531,670,484 of record NC_081414.1, read on the forward strand.
GTTTAACCACTTGGAAAGAGATATGGGGAATACACATTGAGGGAACTTATTCATCGGCTCACTCAGTTTGAGCAAGCCTATGATGATCTTATGGTCAAATACAAGGCATCTCAAGCAAAAAGGAGAGAACATGTAGAAAAGCTGATGGAGCTATCTGAAAATAGTTCCTTTGATAAAGCAAACATGGAAGCCCTGATTCAAGAAGTAGAAAAGCTGAATGAATCCATTTCCAATCAAAGAAAAGAATTGGAAGGACTAACTATTCAAATGTGCCAAGAGCTTGAGAACCGGAGGAAAGTTGAAGATCTCGTCAAAGACAAGGATCATGAAATCTCCAAGTTGAAGCAAGAGATTAGTGCCCTAACTACTCAACTCCATGCGAGCAAAGTGGAAAAGGAAGACATGCAAGGAGAACTGAACATTGCCATCTCTGAGAATGAAAACCTGATGGAAACAAATGTTGCTATTTCCAAAGAACTCTCTGAGTCAAAGGAAATACTTGGTAAGTTCAACAAGAGTACTGTCAAGCTAGAGCAAAAGCTTGAATCTGCCAAACCGGTTAAGAATACTGATAGATTTGGTTATTCCGGTTATGAGGAAGGCAAGACCTCTGGTAAAAATGCTGGAACATCAAAGAATCAACCGACATCAAAGGATAAAGGTAAGCAAAAGTTTAAACCTATTTGCTTTAACTGTCTTAAAGAAGGACATACTGTCAATGTGTGTAGGAGTAAGGCTTACAATAATTTTCCCTATTTTCTAAATGATAAGCCTAGATCCTATAAATTCAATGGTAACTGTTATGCATGCAACAAGTTTGGACATAGAGCATCTGAATGCAGGTCTATTATGAATAACATTGGAAGATATCCTCAGAGGAACTAAGGAGTTGGTCCTGAACCTTTTGTGAACTGGGATCACAACCAGTTTAATGCCTTCAATCATTAGCCAAAAAGCAGTGGCTATCAAGCAGCAACCAGATGGAGAACAAACTGTTGGATTTGTCATGGTCATGGTCACACTACTGCAACATGCAGAAGGAAGATTGGAAACATGAACAATGGACTTTGGAGAGCACCTGGATTGGTCTGCTATCACTACAACAAACCAGGTCACATTGCCAGATTCTGTAGATCAAGAAAGAGTATATTAGATGATATACTGGTCACCCCAAAAGGAAAGATTGATGTTGACACTGTTCAAGCGGATATGAAAAAGACCTGGAAGAAGAAACCGGCGGTGTTAAAAGAGGAACTAGTTTCTGCACCTAGTGTGGAAATCACGGAACTGACAAACTAAGCTTCAGAAAAGCTTAGGGGGAGCAAATGGTGAAATGTTTCGAACCCCCGATTTACACCGGTAAAAGAACTTAACCGGTATGTGATACCTATCATTTGGTGGAAGATCAAAAATGGTAAAAGGCAAATTAGGGTTTTAGCCCTAATGGTGGAGCATTAATTGCGGTAGGTGAGAAATATGTTTAAAAGGATTTTTCAAATCATTTCTCACTATCAGTTTTTGAGCGAAGAAGGTTTTCAAGTGCAGAGCGAAGAAAAGTGATTTGTGCTGGGATTCTGAGAAATTTAAGGAACCTTGAAGGAGATTCAAATTTGAATTGCAAACTGTCAAGTGAAGATTACAAAGCGGTGATTCTGCAACCGACGGAGTGTGAGGTGGAGAAGAATCTGAAAGCCCTAAATTCACGATTTTTCGAAAGGTATTTTTTGAGTTTTCAGTTTCTATTATGGCTTCTGCATCCCATACTAGATCTAGTACATCTGTAGATTCAACAAGCTTTATTCAACACAAGTCTAGATATAATGCCATATCACAAGTTCCAACTGGTGTGATAGTAGAAGAGGGAATCTCAGATTACATAGATTGTAAAATCGAAGACCTAGGGTCTCTAGCAATTCACTCACAGCTAGGTTTATTTTGTGGACAAGATAAAAAGATCAAACTAGAGTATAGTATTTTGGAGAAGAAAAAGCTCCACAATGCTGTTTATTTTTTGGAGGATTTCACAGATGATCACATTAGGATCATTCTGAGTAGAGTTCATGGTGACAAAATGTACTTGGAAAGAACACATGATATAACACCACAATCAATTCATGTCGTCACCAGTTTCTGGAATATAGGGGAAGTGCCAGCCCTAAGGACGATAAGCAAAACTGAAATGTCCAAGCTCACCGGTTTAGTGAGCGACTCACAAGGTATGACCATCAATTTTATCAAGGATGATCTGGTGAAATATGCATGTATGGTGATTGGATATCAGATGTTCCTTAGCTAGCAGAATTAACTCTGTATCTGCTGCAGAGGTAAATGTCGCTTACCAGATGATCAAGGAGGATGCATCATTTGACCTATGCACCGATATGCAAAGGCAACTCCTATTGAATCTTAAATCGATCAAATAGGATAATGCATTGAGGTTCAAGTTTGGACAACTACTAGTTGGGTTGTTCTTTTACTTCCAAGGCTAATTTCCAGGAGTAGGTGATGTCCAGTGGTTTGCTGACCAACCGGTAACCAAGCAAATCAAGGAAAGCATTTAAGTAGTTGGAACCAGTTACCCTGAAGTTTGGAACAAGTACTTTGATGAGTTTAGATGCAAAATGAGTCAGAGGGTGAGAATATTAGGTGATATTGTCAAGAAATATGAAGATGATATCTGTTTCACCATTAAAGTGATTCAATGCATAATGGAGGCTTTTGAGCCCAAACAGGAGGAAGTGGAGCCTATGGGCTATAAGGTAATGAATGATATGCTGGAAGTATATGCCTCTACCCTTATTGCCTCACCGCTTGATCCAAAGGAAAAAAGAACTGGCACCTACCTAGAAAGGATAACGCCGATTGAGGAACCATCAACAAAGAAAGGAAAAGAACCTTCAGTGAAGAAGGAAAAAGAAGTGCCTTCAGCATTGGCACCAGCTACTACAACTAGTCCTATAGTAACCAAGCGGTCATCGACTAAAAAGAAACCTAAAGCGGCACCTACTAAAGTGTTTGAGAGAAAGAGGAAGACAAGGAATACCTCTCCAGACTCAAAAGAAACTGTTTGAGGAAAAACCAAAGAAGACATGACAAGCAAAGAAAAAGACAAAGAATGAACCGACATCATTGACATCGGTAAATATTGACATCTCCTCCTACAAACCTTTGACACATTGTCAAAGAATTATCAAAAACATTAGGAGAAAAGTGTTGAATGATTTGATTGATTGTTTTGATGACTTTAATGATGATGAAAAGGAAGAGATTGAAAAAGAAATAATTCAGCATTTATGTGTTAATGACCGGCCGCCTTCATAAATTAGATCTGAGACACCAAATTCTTTGTATAAGTCCTTAGACAATAAATGATGCATTTCCATAGAGTAGGAACAGGAAATAAAAGAAAAAGTTTTTGCTGAACACTTTCTTGATGTATCAAACTCAGAATTGTTTGAAGTAATGAATAAATACAAAGGCCTCTTCTTCATGAGAAGAAGAAGACTCCTATTACTTGAAGGGAAGGGTAAAGAAGTGATCAAGAATACATACACCCTTGCTTTAGAAGCCTTGAAGATGCATAGAGTGGTTGATGCCAACAGGAAGGCTGAGCAAGAACTGACAATAACTAAACTGGATGAAGTGTTTGATGACGAAGGAAATCTGGTTGCTGAACTGATCGACACTATTGATGTCGATGCTCTGGATGGAGAAGATATTGCTCCAAGTACACCATCGAAAGCTATAGGATAGGAGAAACAAGCAGAATAGGAAATAAAGCAAAAGGAAACTGAGGACAAAAAGGAGGAAGCAAAGGATGAAGCAGAGAAGAAGAAAGCAAAAGAGGAGAAGAAGAAGAAGGATGAAGAGGAGAAGAAGACTAAGGATGAAGAGGAGCAGAAGAAGAAGGATATAGAGGAGCAAAAGAAGGATGAAGAGGAGAAGAAGAAAACGGAAGAGGACAAGAAGAAGAAGGAAGAAGATGAGGAGAAATGAAAATAGGAAGAAAAGATAAAAGTAGAAGAGAAGAAAAGAAAAGAAGAGGAAGAAGAGAAAAAGAAACAAGAAGATGCAAAGAAGAAGAAAGAAGAAGAAGATAAGGAAGAGGAGAAGCAGAAGGAAATAGAGAAAAGGAAGAAGGAAGAGGAAGAGAAGGAAGAGGAAAAGAGAAGAGAAGTGGCAAAGAAGAAAACAGAGGAGGACAAGGCAGGAGAAGCGGCAAAGAGCACACAGATGGAGATACCTAAGGCAACCAGTAGTCAGGCCAAACCGGTTGACCTTACCAGTCCCATTGACCTCCAGTCTGTAAGTGAAATGGAGCTATTGTAGAGCATCAAGGTTTCTCAAGAACACCTTGAGGTGTTAAGGAGGAAGAAGGAGGAAGATGTGATCCTAGCTGCGGTGGACACTCTTACTGGTTTGTTACCCGGTACAAACCTCCCCAGTACTGACTCATCATTGGCACAACTAAATCTCCTATGCACAGTAGTAGATGATCAAGTGTAGAGCTTAGAAGAGGTAGTAGACGCAAATGCTAAGAAAGAACATCAAAAGGCTCAAAATATTGCTCTGGTGAAGAAGTTAAATGAGCTCTGGATTGAACTCCAAAAATCACAAAAGGATATAAGGGATGCTCCGGATGAGGGGAATCTTCTACTCAGCAAGATTTGCCAACCCCATCTGTTCTATGACAATGTGCTTGCACATAAGCAAAAGCTTCAATTTGACTTGCAGTCCTACATGAGCACATTCAAGCCGCCTTATGACTCCTTTACAACCTATGGGCAAACTGTTCACTGGCTTCACATCCAAATAGCAAAAATAGAGCATGAGATCAACACCCGGTCTTGATATTTGCAGGAGCTACAACTGGTTCTACTCCCACATCTACAAATTATTCAGAAGTGCTATCTAAATCTGGATGCCTTAACAGTGACACAGGAGATGAGCACAATTGATGCCATGGAAGAACAGGTCTCCCAGATGTAGACAGAGAAAGAAGTAGCCACCTCATTACTTGAGTCCTAGTCTTTATCTATGAAACAATTCTTGCAGGACTTTAAATCTATTTTTGACAAGTTTTATTCCTTATTGTCATAAACTTATTATTTTAATACCAAATGAAAACAAGGGTTGTTCAGCTGTACTTTGTCATTGTTGGCAAAGGGGGAGAAGTATTCTAAGGGGGAGAAGTATCTGGTATTTAAAAATTTTGATGTATGCTCTGATATCTCTATGTGCAAAATAGTTATACATTGTATTGTTAAAGGGATAGTGTATATGCTTAGGGGGAGCAATTTTGCTAATGACATGATTTTGTTGTTAAGCACTTAGATGTCAAAATTTTATTTTCCTAAGTGTTGCCATCAATGCCAAAGGGGGATATTGTTGGCATTTTTGATGTTTATGATGTGATTGTCATTGATGGACACACACTTGCATTGAGATCTCCTTTATATGTATGAGCTTAAGCTCAACCAGAATATGTTGCAACCGGTATGTTGTATTATAGTCGTTAGACTATTGGTGTTTTACAGAATGTGTTTACCGGTTTGAAGTGACATGTCGACCCCAACCGATTCATGGATCCCAAGCGGTACGAGGGATTAAAGTGACATAACACATTTTTTCCACTCTTCATTTTTGTCAAATCGGCAATTGGTATTTTGTATGAACCGGTAATACTCTGTGATGAGTTACCGACCGACATTTTGTGACGAGTTACCATCCACTGATTGTTTGATGGTGCTGACACTTTGACAGTGCTTTTTGTGTCATGTTATCAAGTATGTCCAGGTTCATTGAACCTAGGGAATTGGATTGTAATCCTATTGGACCGACATGAAATCAGATTCCTTTATAACAACATCATGTCTAGGGTTTTAAGTTGTTGCTATTGGTGAAGTTGATATTGTTGCTAGGGTTTAAGGTGGTTGAGGAGTCAGAGAGAGTATGAATGTGTAGAAGACTGAAGTAATGCTGGAATGCAATAGGAATGAGCTATCAAGGATCTAATCAAGCAATCTATGCTATTTGCTAGATCACTCACTTGTTGTTTACTCACATCTTCGACAAGTCTGTAGCCCTTAACTGGGTAGGCCCAAAATCCTTTTGTAAATCCTCTAACAAGGTGGTTCACATATGTGGATCTAAAATCCTCTTGCAAGGTAGTCTTTAATCGGACTTATCTCCTAATAGAGATTGAGATTCCTAACAGGATCTGTTCTGGTAAAGAAAATTGTAAGACCTTAACCAGTCTGACCTTAACCGGTCTGGTTCCTATTCTGTAGATAGTTTCTTGTGAGTTCCATCTTACCGTGGTTTTTCCCATTTGGGTTTCCATGTCAAAATCTCTTGTGTTATGGTGTTTGTGCTTTTGTGGGTGAATGCATTATTTTCTATTTGGTTTGCATGTGTGCTAACCGGTTTGTCTGCTAAACTATTTTACCAGTTTACTGTTAGTCTTGCAAAGTGTTTAAGTGCAAAGATTTTTGGCATACTAATTCACCTCCCGCTCTTAGTATTCATCAGGACTTGGTCTCCTCCCTACACCTAATATTCCTCCTTTCTATGGCGCAGTTCCACCTCCTTCCTCTTATCAAGAGAAGAGGCCTTCTTCTCCTATTGTTCAACCAAAAAGACCTCAACCTAAACCTTCCACTATAAAGGAGAAAGTCATTCCTCCTTCAAATGTTCCTCCTCCTTCTCAGTCTTCCACTAGGACTTGACAAAATCATTGTGTGAGAGAACGCTAACGAAGGCGCTCTGTTCAAGCTTGTGAAGCTATCCCTCAAAATACTCAATCTCCTCAAACTCCAATAGTTGATATGATTCCCTTTTCTCCTAAGCAAGATGTTCAACTAACATCTCCAAATCATAAGTTGCATAAAACATGTGATGGTTTACTCCTATTCATGTTCTTGCTCCTCTTGCTTTAAACTTTGATGAAGAAATGAGTAAAAACATTATTCATAATGGCAATACAACTCCTAATGCTTCTGACAATGAGAATGGATATATTGATGTGGATAAACATTTATCGAATGATTTTTAACAAACCCTAATCCTAGCTCTTAGAATCAAACAAAGTGACTTACAACATGAGCACAGTCCTTGTTTGGATCTTGTGATAACTCCATCTACTATGCTTGATATCGCTCCTCTGGCATGTTTCTCTCCTTCTCGAAATAGTGATCAGCAAGATCAGGAGGCAGATATTGTGCTAAATTAGTTATACTAACATTGTAGATCTTTCTCTCTCCTTTCTTTCTCTTTTGTGACCATTCTTCTATGTGTATCACTGTTCTTTTATTGTTCCCTTAATGTCTACTTGGGGACGATGCAAAGCATTGAGATATTTTCTTGGTCTCTTTCATGTTGACTCAAAAGACATCCTCTCTTCCCTTTCTTCTAAGGTAGTTTCCTTCTTTGGGGAATGAAAATTATTATATGAATATACGATATATATGAGTTAACATACAACATACCGACCCCGAGTAAAGTGATTCTACCTCGTGTTTTGTCTTCATTATCCTTGGGTTTATTCTTCGATTGGGGGATAAATCCTTGCGATAACGTGCTCCCTCTCTTATCTCTTTCTTGGGTGTATCCTACCTTAAAGTAATCACTCCCGATAAGGTGCACACGATTTCTTTAACATGGGGGCATAAAATCAGCTCATACTTTCCTTCTTATGATACTTAGAATTACTTAGTGAACTTTGTTTTACTTTGTAATCTTTGGTATCCTTGCTTTCATGAGTCATAGTGAAGGGAAATTTTCTACTTGAAATCATGGTTCTCCCCTTCTCTATCTTCCCTTTTACTTTGTCAATCGAAGTCGTAAGATCCTAAGTCCACTGGGGGCTTGGCGCATCTTGCCTCCTTGACGTGGTGAAAGTCTTTCAATATAGTTTCCTTGTACTTTACCGACAGTATCGACAAACGCTTATACTACCGCTAAAGTGGAGGATAAATGTAGTGTCATAAAATTGTGACCCTAATAATTTATGATTGTATTAGGGTCCTCATGCATGCGAACTCAAATCCTCTATCCTGGTCGAAGATTAGAGAGTGCTTGACTTGTAAAAACTGCTTCTTCCTTAGCCTCCACATCACACCGTACATACTCTGCCTTGGAGAAAGGGGTAGGATAGAGGCATGGTGCCCCTGTCCCCCCTTGGATAGGGGTGTGGCACCCTTTTCCTCCCAAGATAGGGGCGTGGTACCCCCATCCCTACCCTATTTTAGGGCAGGACCTTTCTAGTGCAAGCATTGTGGGTTATGCAGTGAGCGAGAAAACTCCCTGATGTTGGCCCGTGTCGAAATTCAAATCCTTCAAACATGTATTCAAGGGGCATTCATCATCTCATTTGCGTAAGTTCAATAAGTGGAATTCAAAGAGATTCAAGTTGCATAAGTGATCAAGCATTATTTTCCAGCATTGAGCATTCTCAAGTCTCCCTTCAAAGCTAGGTGTTGCATTCAAGTCAAGGATTCAACTATTAAAGAGTAGATTAATTTCAACATTCAAATCCACACAAGCATTTCTAGCAACATTGTTACTACAACCTCCATTGAGGTGATTTACAATTTAGTCTTTCATTTACATCTACATGCAAGTACTTTCTTTCATTACTTGGTTAGTTCCAAAACTGGGGTTTGACCTAAAGGCAAACCCCCAATCCCAACACATTTCCATCTCTTTTCTGTGTGTAGGTTGCAAGTGTGCAACTGTACTTTCAGATTTAGGATTCATTTGCAGAGGTGGAAAAACCCTTTTCATTTCACAGATTTTTCAGAGGATCGTGTACATTCCCGCCACGGTCCGGACAAATTTTCGTCAAATTTGCAGGGAGACTTCGTCTTGACATTTTATTGCCAAATCCAGGTGCACAACTTTGTCCCATATTCAGATCTCAAGTTATAATTGATTCTTTGTCAGTTTTACACTACATAATTCAATCAATTTCTTTTTCATTTCAAATCAAACAAAAGGGAATAAGGGGATCATCATAACATCCTTAATTCATTCGAAATTCAATCTATCTTCTTTGTGTGGAGATTGGATCTAGTGAATTACCCCTCATTTCCTTAATGTAATGGTGAAAAGTGATTGAAGGATAATCAATAGTGAAACTCTCATCTCTCTTTGAGGGAAAGGGTTAGTTCTTTAATGAGGATCATGCTAATTCTTCCCATCCTAATCATGTTCCTATTGACGGATCTCATGATGAAGAAGAATCTTTAACTAGGGTTTCTTTAGATAAACTTTCCACAGTCGATAATCAATTAGATAGCTTTCAACAATGGATGTCCCAAGAATACCCTAATAGTGAAGCTCTTCCATTAATCAAAGGTCTTAAGCACATGCTTCGAAGGTCTCACTGCACTTCTTGAACTAATCTACACTAGGTTGTCAAAATTGATATGACACATCCTCTGGTGCCATAGCCAGTTGTCATCAAGTTATGATATTAAACATTGTTTTGTAGCTCCTTCCAATTGATACATATTTCCATTTGTTCTACTTCTAGCTACAATAACTGTTTTGGACTCCTTCCAGATTTCACATCCATTGTCCTGAAAGACAAAATTGTATCCATTTTCACGCATCTATCCAACACTTAAAAGATTATAATGCAAGCCCTTCGCATAATAAACATTGTTAGTTTTATGTTTTCCATCAAAAGTAATTGAACCGGTCCCAACAATTTGTGTTGTCTGATCATCTCCAAACTTAACAGAACCTCCATCATATTTTTCAAGCTTTGTGAACTTACTCTTATCACCAGTCATATGATTTGAACATCCACTATTAATCAACCACTCATTCTTATCTCTTCTAGCATGAAATGCATTAGCAATAGTCTTAGAAATATCAAATTTAGGAACATCCTTTTCTACCTAAAATAAACAATCACCTTCTTCATAGTCCGATTCATCATTTGAAATGCCAACATCATCCTTAATGTAATAGGCTTTCTTATTGAATTTTCCCTTTTTTTTCACTGAACTTTTGTCTAGCTCCCTTTCCTGGACATCTAGTAGCAATATGATCAATCTTTCCACATCTAAAGCATATAAAGGGTAACATACCTTTGTACTTGTCAATGTCTTTCTTCAATTTTCACACAAAGTTTTCTTCCATCTCATCCAAGCTCTCTTCATCATTCAGACCATCTTCAAATGTTTGAATGCTATCTCTAATTTGTCTTTGTCCTTTCCAAACTTTCTTACTTTGAATGCAATCGGGGTACTAAAAACCTTCTCTCTTGTGAACTTCTTCAGACCATAGATTTCTTCAATAGCTGAGATCTTATCATTGTAGCTTACCGGTAATGTCAGTAGGATTTTGTCAATCACATCATCATTCAAGGTGCCTCTGAGTTCTCTGATTTCATTCATTGTGTTGTCAATCTTCTCAAAAAAACTTACAATGTCTTCTCCTTCTTCCATCTTCAGATTTTTATATCTTCACTCTGCTGTTAGCCTTTTTGTCAACTTAACTCTCTCATTTCCTTCATAGATATCTTCCAGCTTCTGCCAAAGCTCATAAGTAGTATTCAATGAAATAACCTTTGTTAATTTAGTTTTTAATAATGCACTAAAGATAACATACCTTGATTTTTCATTTTCGTCATAGGCTTGAATCTCATCGGAGTATTAAGACCATTCGAGGGTTGAACATACTTAGTCTCCACATCCTTTCAAGTGGTGTAACCTAAAAAATCTATATAACCTCTCATATTCACTTTCTAGAAACTATAATCAAATCCTTCAAAGATAGGAATGGATAATTTGTGTGCCATCGGATTAGGATCTACCTCAAGCGATTAAGCTTTATATCAAGGAACCAAAGCTCTGATACCAATTGTTGAATATCCGGGCAACTGAGAGGAGGGGTGAATAAATTGACAATAAATTTTCTTTTAATATTAATTCATAGATCTAGAATAATTAGCAGAATTAATAAAACATGAAAGCATATGCACATAATAGATCTGACACAAGAAACACCATATTTTACAGGGAAAACCCAAGAAGGGAAAAACCACAAAGAATGATAATTCTCAACATATAAACATTAGTTAAGGTGATTTTTACAAAGGATTGGTTCACTACCAAGGTGCTCACTACAGGTGGGCTCACTACTGAAGAAGACAGAAAGATAAAGAGAATCCACCACTAAAAGACACAGTCTGCACTGCTGAAACTGCTTCTGGTAACAATTCGCAACACTATACTCACACAATAACTAGATTCTTTCAATCTCAAATGTCTTTAACATAAAAAGTGATGTCTCAACTCATCAAATCATACACTTACATATACTGTCTTTGGAAAAACATAATCCTCAATTTCAGGTAAGACAAAGATCTAAAAAGGTCTCCACTAAACATTCCAATGGTGGGAAGGATTGAGAAGTAGACCTCATTACACTGGTCCTCATCAAACATATCCACACATTACATACATCACCAAAGCTAGACCCAAAACATTATCTAGACATTATATAACTTCCATTACACAACTTCAATATTCAGTTGAAAAACCTCGAGCTTTGGACCAATCTAGACCCCAAAATAGCACTGAATAATATTAGCAACACATCTTCCAAAAAGCCAAAACATCTGGTAAATCCAGAAAAACTCCAAATGCTCAACACACCTCATTCAAACACTTTTTCTCAACATACCACATCTGGACCTAATCCAGACCACAAGATTTGATATCAATGACAACACAACATAATGCTAACAAGGTTGCCATTTTCTTTATAAGAATAGGGGTGATGATGGAGGTGATGCCCCCTTAAAATAGATTTCTAATGAAATGTGGCTCAAGGTGTCTCTTGAAAATATAAGTGAAGCTGAGAAGATGTGTTATTGTGGATATAATTGTTAGACAACTCAGATAACTAGTGAACAACTGAGAGGGGGGGGGTGTTGAATCAATTGTTAACAGATTATAGAACTTTAAGCATTAAAACCTTATTACCGAAAAAGTATATATAATAGTTAAGCACAAATATAAACTACATAACATTTACCAACCATCCACAAAAGATAACACCAAGATTTGTACATGGAAAACCGGGTAAAGGGAAAAACCACGGTGGGAAGCCTACCCACAATCAAATAATACTTTTGCAGTAAGTATGTGATTACAAAAAGAGGGGCTTGCACATGTAGGAAGACCAACAGCCTAGAGTACACTGCTCATCACAAAAGGAGCGTCACTGACTACAAAATTAATCTAGACTACAATTCGGAAAGAAAAATTAACTGCAAGAATAACATCTCCTATGCCTGAATACAGTTCTGTTTAAGCTCAGTACCGGAGGTCTCAAACCTCTTTCACCAACCCAATTCGATCACCTATAATTGACCAAAACCTTTGCATGTGATTACAACCTTATTCACACACAAATAATCCTATGTGACAAAAACCCACGATCTACAAAGAGATCTTACATCATATTTATACCAACCCGAAACCTAAACAATTAGGTCGTCCACCTAAAAGATAATACAATAAATTCATAACATAAACCCACAATCCAATGATCAACCAAGTCGGCCTAAGACCAAAACAACCAATCAATAGATCCAACTGGAAACGTATCGGGATCATCCACCAACATGTTACATAAACTGGTCCATAACCTAGCAAAATAAGATAGCATTATGTCCGGTCTGAAATACAACACCACCGATCAACATGAATACAAACAAGATAACTAATAGCATCCCGAAAGCCATCTAGAAGCCACACCAACACCACTTATCAAGTGCGTCAAAAGATCTTCAACAAAGCTCCACCGATAAAACCCTTACCGATGACCAAAAGACTCACTAGAAGAAATGATAGCTCTCGAGTCATTAAATCCTGAACCAACTGATCGTGATACACATATGAATAGCATGAATGACAGATCCAAACCAATTCCACAAACTGAAGCATACCAGAGCATACCTGTGAGGCCCTACCCCAACCCATCCTAGCTTCTCAGTGATTTTCATGTTGGAACTATTATGGATGCTTTATTTTTATGCATTATGGATATAGAACTATATATGATCCCACAAATTTGATAACATTGATATATTGATGCTTTATTTCTATGATTTGTGGCTATAAAATTTTATATGATCCTAGAATAGGGTAACATTGAGACGATGTATGTCATTATTTGATTTGCAGGACTTTATTATGATGCTAGAAATATGTTTGCATATCTTATGAATGGATTAAATTATGAGGGTTATGATGAATTGCTTATGTGAATTGCTTTGATATGTTGCAAATTGTATTGTATAATGTCAATTCTATGCAGAGTGATTGAATTGTATTCTTAATTATGTGTTTTATATTATATGAGGCTATTGGAAAGTACTAATATTTAAATTGAGATGCGCAGGAAATTATCCATGTGATAATGAAAATATTATGGAGAACCAAGCCTAGGCCTATGTGCGTTCGTAAAACCAGGGGTTGTCTATTTGGAGAGACAACACCCCGTATGTATTGTATTTTATTCGTAAACGTAAAATGTTGCATGAGTGTAAATTGTATTTATTGAATTGTTTAAATCATTCAAGGGACAATTGCCATTTGTGTATTTGTGATGTGGAATTATTTTGTAGTGTCACTTGACACCTATGTTGTATGTTGTGTTGGCAATTGTCATGTCACCTTTTTGGAGAGGTTCAAGTTTGTTTAATTGTTATATTTCCTAATTATCCTTGAAGGTACCAAGAAATCTAGGATAGTGAGCCACAAGGAGGGTCAACTTAGAGTTGACCCGTAGGTTAACTTTAGGTGGACTTTCTAAGGGTTAAATAAACTCCTAGAGTCAATTTTAAAGCATTTTTATTAGGCCTCATGGGGTGCCTATGGGTGAAGGCCAAATTTGGCCATGTGTCTTTCCCCTAGGGCTTGTTTAACCACCAAAAAAAGTGGTTTTCCTAAGATGGACGAATTCCATTATAGGAGTGCCATCCTTGGTTAGATAACCTTCTTGATAGGTGTAATTCCTTTTGCCCATTTCATTCCTCTTCTTGAGGTGCCTTGGTTAGGGAGTGCGTAAGACCTAGGGAAGACCAACCAATGGGAGTCCCTCACTCTATCCAAGAGGTTGGAAGGAGTGAGAGAAGCCTTCTTAGGCTAGAGATTGAGGCTTAGTGAGATAATCACCCACTCTCCTTCTTGGGAGATTTTGGATAATTTTTGAAGGAAAAACCAGTTGGAGAATAGGAAAATTTGGCTAAGTGTTGTAGAAAACTCTTGTGGATTGGGCTGCTCTTCTCCAAGCTTCCCTAGAATACCCTTGGCAGATTCAAGGTTGGTATTTTATTACTTGTTTATTTGAAAATCTGTATGTAGGATGCTTGAATGTATATGTTGTATCCTTCCTTGCATTGTATTTGTGAAAGCTTTATATGATTCTTTTCCTATATCCGTTTATGCATTTTGTTGTGTTTGGGAGTATTCAAGACTATCTTACCCTTGGGATGGCGAAATGGTCTTGGGGGTGGAAGGAGTTTGACAACCTTAGAGTGAGAGGCTCTCATCATGAGAGTGATCTCAAGGGTTTGTCCATGTGACCCTTGCTGCATAGTTTTGTTTATGCATTCGGGGGTCATAAGGGGAGAAAATATGGTATGTTTGCTTTTGGGGGTCATAAGGATATGGGGGTTAAGATGAGTTTTGTTGTGTTTTCTTGGATGCCATGAGTTGGCTGTGAGTTACTATCTAGCAGATCTCCTTTAGGGTACTTGGTCCACTTCCACCCTAGTAAAACATCACATTATGTGATGAAGTTTCAGCTTGGGAAGGGAATGTGTTTGTTGTGTTTTGTTTTCCCCTTGCTTGCTTGTGTTTTCTTGAGTGTAACCCATCTAGGACTTGGTTCTCCAAGCTTGGGGGTGGCTTCTAGTAAGCCTAGGATGGGAGGTGAGCACCCCATGGTCACAACCTTATGTTTTGTATGCAGGTTGCTTGGGAAGAGGAAAAAAACTAGGAGTAGCAGATTCTACTTAGTTGTAGATCTTACTTAGTTGCAGAAAGAAAGAAATAAAAATGTAAATTATTGTAATTATTTTGAAGGATAGAAATGTGTCATTTAGTTAAGTCCTCATTCATTAGGAATGAGAGACTAATTGGGTATTTTACCCATTTGTAAATATTGACAGCTTGAGTTCATACTATTCATATAAGAAAAGCATTTTTATTATAATTCTGTAATATATTATGCTGCTGTTAATTTTATTTAATTCTGTCTTAAAATGAAATCTGTTGTTATTTATCTCTGCAATTTTTGTAAAGAAATGAAAGATGTAGAAAAGAAATGTAGTGTGTATTTATGTATTTTCCTGCAATATTTACATGCTGATTGCTTACTGTCATTTTATTTTACTTAGAACAAAAAAAAGGGAAAACAAATGTAAAAATCTACTTTTCCTATAAGATATCTAACTGAGGTTAAAAATGCCCTTACAGTTCTATTTTATTTCTGTCATTTTTACTTCTGTTTATACATAGCGGAAAATTAACCTATAAACAAAAGAAATAAAAATAAAACCTATTTATAGTCTTTAGCTTGCTGTTAGTATAACTGTCAAAACAAAATATATTGCTGCTAAAAAAAAAAAAGAAGAACTCCATGCTAATGTATAAATTTATTCAAAAAAAAAAAGATTCCTAACCCTATGAGTTTGGATATGCATATATATATATATATATATATATATATATATATATATATATATATATATATATATATATATATATATATATATACTTAAAAAAAAATAAATGCACATAGATATAACAAAGATTTATGCATGAATCTATATATATATATATATATATGTTCACATTTTAAACCTTGTAAAAAAAATAAAAATAAACAAAGGTTGGGGGGCATCAGGCTGAACCATTGTGTGTTAACACAGTGGATGGCTCACGGGCCGAGCCACTGTGTTTACACACAGTGGTCAGCACGGGAGTTGCCGCCACAGTGTGTAAACACAGTGGATGGCCCGTGGCCACCACTATGCTTACACACAGTGGGCAACACCGACCGCCACTGTGTGTACACACAGTGGACGACACTGCCCGCCACTATGTGTAAGCATAGTGGTGACCGATGGGAGACCGCATTATGAAGCCCAACCTTCCTTTGGCCTCCGCCCTTCCGGCCTCCGACTTTCCATTTGGCCGCCGCCTTGCCCTAGTTCAGCCCTGCATAACACACAACCTACACACACACAAAAAAAGATAAACCCTAACCTAGTTTCGGGTTAGGGTAAAGGCAACACAAAAAAAGTGGGTTAAGGTTTTTAGTTGGATAAAATATGCAACCCTAATCCAAATCTAGATTAGGGTTTGCATTCAAATAGACAGACAAAATATTAGGGTGAGCTAATAATATAAAAATAAAAGAGGGGAATTAACAAGTGGATTTTTAAACAAAATATAGGAGAGGATAATTACTCAACCCTAGTTAGGGTCTGAGATTTAAAATATAAATTGAAATAAGAAGAGGGGGGAAATTCTTTTCAAATTTGAAAAAAATATTTCCTCCATATAATTTTAGCCATATGTGTCATTGATTTAAAACTCCTTATTCGATTTGGGAGAAAATTAATTTTTAATATAGTTTATTTTATAAGATTTAAAATGGAGATTAATGTTATATGGTTACATTAATCACATAATTGGTTTAAATTATTCAACTAAGGAAACTATATAGTTATTTGATATATTCAATTAAATATGGACGTTAAGTTATATTTTAAATTGGGAAAAATTTATAATTGAAAATTATTAATTATTTTTACGAATTTTTAGCCTATGAGGCCAGTGTTGGCCAGATTAATTATATCATCAAATTTGAAGGTTTAAGGGAAATTAAAATTGACTATGGCATAAAATTGGATTTATTTGCCAAATGACATTGTGGAATTTGAACCCTTATCGGATAGATTTAAATAATGAAATTGCGTGCGCTTGATTTATTAAATTTTTAATTTAAGATATCCTCATAATCATTCAATTAGCTCGACATAATTTTTAATGCATTTGAGATATCTGAATATCCCTCAACTTTAATTAGCGACAACTTAATTAAGATAATTAAATTAACTAGCTAAATTGCGACAACCCTCTTGGGATTGATTAATCTCCAATAATTAATGTCGCCTATTTGAGTTGGTGAATTAATCCAACTTTAGAAAATAATTCTATTTACAACCTAGTTAAGACAAGACTTATTTGACTCCACTTTAAATATAGTTTGTTTTGAGAGTTTAGGTGTTTAAAAAAAAAGTAAAAAATTTTGTTCCGTTTTTAGCCGAAAAGTTTGGGCACGACAATACTGGATCGATATCATAATCCAACCGCTCTACCGAAACCTACCAGAAATTGGTAAACAACCAAAACAACCAGTGTTGCCATCAATGAAAAAACATTAATGCAACACATAATCAATTCCTTCAATTTTCCAACAATAATATTACCTGAGAGAAGTCATATTAGGTGATGTAGGCACCATTGATATGAAATTTATGATTAATGTTAATTAAACATGTTGATTGATTTTGTGTGGATGATTGGAGTAGATTACTCTAAATTTCATTGGTGCACATGATTGATGATGATTATACACATGATTTATGGTTTGATTATGGACTAATGGGTGAAAGATTCTATAAGATGGAGTAGAAGGAAAAATGAATGAGAATGATGGAAAATGGATCAAGGATGAATGTTTTCAAAATAACATTGTGTACAAAGCAACCTAGTATTTGTTGTATAATTGGTCGTATGCTCTATTATATAAGGGATTGTGATGATGCATCATGTTCATATAGACTAAATTAAACATACAAGTTGCATATAGAACAATAAATCAAAACGCATGTTGCTAAAGTGCATCATATGAAGGATGAGGGTGATCATGATAGTGCAATGTATGGAGCACTAGGACAATAGGAAAAAATAAACAAAAACATATACAAACAATTAATCAAAGACATGCAAAAAACATATTACATGGTATCTAGTGGCATGTTGAAGATAAACGGATGCCGAAGGGAGGTAGGGTAGGGTGATGGAGCTAAAATACAAAGGAGATGGAGGGATGAGTATGGGGATGGGTTGAAAGGGGGCATCCCAACCAAGGATAAATGTGAGAACATAGTTTAAGGATCCAAAGGGATGTGATGTAATGATATGTGGTGGAAAGGTCATGCTCCAGTGGAGATATATGCAATAACCACCTTAGAAAATATCAACAAGGGGATGCTCCCCAATTGAGCGCTAAATCGAGGAAAGGGTATCATGCGTAATGAAGGTTATTGGATATGAAATGGAAGGGATATAGGAATTGTGTGATGCAAGAGTTGATAATGCTCTATACCATGCATTTTTTAACTAAGTATTATAATCACCGAAGATATAGGGACTTCTATGAAAGCACAATAGAGATCGAATATGAAAATAATTCTATTCTATCAAAAGATGAAAATATACATTGATGATCAAATTAGAATGAATCAAGATCACAAAGAGGACCCCTTGGTTATATAGATCAAGGTGAGACATAGGATTTCATAAGATTATGAAATGTATTTATTTTATGTCTAAAGATATAAAGTGATGAGCACCCTATTTGTACCTTAAGTAAACACAAGTAACTAGTTTGAATAGTACCTAGGTGATGAACTAGCTAGGTGAAACACTCAATTCACACCAACACCAATATTAAGTGCAAATTAGGGAGAATGTACAAGATACAAAAGATGAAAGAATGGGCCTTGGCTTCTAGGTCATGTTAATATCCCATAGCTAGAGAAAAGAAAAAAACCTAGGGGGATAAAAATCATCCTCAAAAGAGAGAAACTAAAAAGTTCCATCAAGAAAGAATGAGAAGAACAAAACCCCTTGTGAAGAAAACTCCTCCCACAAATGAGAAGAGAGACCATGCAACCCTCATCAAAGTAGTATCTCCTATAATGATGGTAGATGCACAAAATTAAATTCTAAAGATGACCCAATCTCATTGAACAACATTCCTCCTCTTATGAAGAAACAAAACCATGGATGTATGTAGGATTTTTTCCCATTCCCATAAGGAATTTAAAAGATGAAATCTCAAGACGTGTGATATCTTTTAATTTTGCTCAAGCATGTTGAAATTGATGATTAGCCCACAATTCTTCTGAGAGGAGGGGGGTGAATTAGTATAATAATATCTTATAAATTCTCAACTTAACAATCACAATAACATCAATTGGACATTATCAATATTGAGAAGAACATAAGAACACACAATTTACATGGAAACCCTTATTGGATAAAAACATGAAAAATAATTGCTTATATGAAACTCTTTTACAAAATTCATAGGCACCAACCCACATGAGATACCAATCCTCTCAATTCATAGGCATTGACCTATTGGAGGCACAAACCCCCACAAATAAGCACCAACTTAGCGAGAGACACCAATCTCTCTTTTAGGAACCACCAATTTCCTAATTATTCAATCGATGATATTGTCTTCAAAAAATATTAAAGTAGATATACTTTCCTTCACAAATCTACTTGTAGATGTTCCAATGATCATCATACAATATTTTTCCTTCAAAAATCCACTTGACTATGATGCAATACTTTTCTCCACAAATCTGATATCAAACAATGCAACACTTTCACATGTATTTCTACCTTAAGGCTTGCTAAATTATAGTTCTATTGTATTGAGATTGCATATAATTTGATTTTATATGCTACAACACATATCCTTTATCTCAAAAATATTGCCTATGAATCTTCCTTTTATTTGCCTTCTTGAATATAAATTCTTCATTGAATTTCTCTCATATAATTTCTTCACCAATGTGCCTTGATATAATATTTATTCTTCATTCCTTATAAACTTATTTTGTGTTTAGATGATTTATCTTTTGGCTCTACATGCTTTCTTCCACTCCCCTTCTTGTTCTTTACATATCTTACACTTCATAATTATTTACACATTGGACTTCATATACTTTCCTTTGCAATTCTATATATATACTCCCCTTCAAAAGTACCTATTCCTCTTTCAAATTTGCACACTCATACTCTATTAGTATATATGATTTATTTTCAACACTCCACTCTATACAAATTTGCTCAAATATTCTCTCTAATATGATTCATAGGTTTTCTCTAAACTATGCTCTTATCCTCTACATAAGTTTTCTCCAAAACCTGCTCATATTCTGTACATAAGTTTTCTTTGAAATCTGATCTTATTCTCTACATAAGTCGTCTCAAACATTTTCTCATTCCACCACATGAAATATCTTCTAGACTATAGTAGATATGATTTTATTCATGTGATATTACATTAGAAAATTTACTCTTCTAACTCCCATTTTATCTTTCTATGTACCTCCTCACATGTCCTTTCACAAGGGAGAGGACTATTCCCAAAAAGCGTTGACTTCATAAATAAACACGTTTGTTTTAATTTAAGCTCCCTTATAATGAGTCGGCCATATAAAGAATTATATTTTTAATTTAGTATTTCCAAATGAGCACTAAAATAGAGGGTTGATCAACAATCAACACATATCCTAAACTTAAACTTGTCTTGCATATATGCTAAGGTAAGGTCTTAATTGAGAGTAGCAATATGAATCTATCCTTTGACATCAATGACAAAATCTAACAATCTCCCTTGACACTGTGCTTTCCAACAATTTCTTTGATATTAATGGAAATAATTCCAATAGTTGAAAGCCACCACAATCAAGTTAGGCATTTTAGATCATAATGAGAAGATAACAATCTAGATTCTAGTAGAGATGAACTAGAATATGATTTAAAGACAAGATTAAATCCTCTAAATATTTTTAAAATTCCTCCAAACCAATGCCAAACTATAATAATCATGAGGTAGAGAAGGAGCAAAAAAGATCTAAATGCCCCTTCATAATATTTGAAGAAGATGATGTAACTCCATAAGAAGTAACATCAAAGAGGAGATGAATATCTTCACTAGTGTCCTCCATGTATGCAAGATATGACTCATAAAATAAAACAACAATGACTATCAAGTAGTCATTCCAAGTAGTATTTGAAATACTAGGAATGTCTTGTTGTGTCGAACCATTAGGATCCATGAATGTAGCAACATTAGTTTCATCAAAAGAAACAATAGATGAGAGAGATGGAATATAAATACATTTCTCTAAATACTTAGAGATGAAATAATATTGAGATTTAAATGACCATCAAAAGTTTCCATACTAGATTTCTTAGTGTGTACATCACCTATAGGAACATTAAGAGAAAAATGTAAGGTATAGACTCAAGATTGATGATAAACCTCCCCAACTACAACTATATATCTGCTATACAATTTTGAATGATGATAAAATATGGTGTGAAATCAACATTATTTCTTGCTCTACCATGTGTGATCTAATATATAGAAATACTATTAATTTACAATGAAGGCACACAAAGAACAATGTTAAATTTTTTGTCATCCAAGCCAATAGATTCTTTCCTACAAAAATGCACGTGTTGTTTTCCATATGGATTTGTGGTGATGAAAAATGAAGAGAACATACTTGTTGATGAAGACATATGATGTGAAGCTCCAAAACCAAGTATACACCTCATTGACTTAGAATTGTAACTACAACAAGTGCTTGCCCCTTATGTTTTTTTGACTTTGAAGAAAAAGAAGATGGACCCTCTAACATCATTGAAGGAAAATTGATTTGATTTTTATTAAGTATTTGCTTGAACAAATCAAGTTGTTTTGAATAACATTAATATTCATCATACCCTAATTTTTTGCAATATGCACATTTAGGCTTCTCATTCTTAAATGATTCCCACTAGGAGGGAGAGCTTTCTAAATCTTTATGTAACTTGTTTTTTCTTATTTTTCTTCTATTCAAGATTTTCTAATTCTTTCTATCCCTTAGGCTCACCAACCACTAACGCTTGTGGTTTATAAGACTTGATATACCCATTCAAATTAAATTTTCTTCCTCTTGGACTAGAATATTTGGAAAGTCGTCAAAAATAGGATCAACATGTAATGCCCGCCAAAATTCCCTCGAGAAAATAACTAGACTAACTAAAAAATGGAGAATTTTTTTTTTAGAACATCTACTAATGCAACATAGTAAACTATCATTACTCCAATTCATAGATCAATAGAACATGATTGCATAAAACATCATGAAGATAACCATAACCTCATACAACGCAAATGAAAATAGCATTATAACAATCATCATCTCAATGCACACCTATAACCAATCATTTATTGATCTACACATTCATTCCCTAGGGTACTTTAACATCATTACTTACCAATTATACAAATAATAATAATAATAATCTAATAGTATAAACATAAATGGGATGATAACAATTCAAATCCCAATTATTAAATAAATAAACAAAAACTTAATAAATAGAAACTCATAATTAAATATAAAATCAAATTAATAATAAAACATAAACAATAAATAATAAATAAATAATCATTAAACAATAAATGAATAATAAAATAATTGATTAAGCAATAAATCAAATAAACCAATAAATTAATCTCAATTAAATAATTATAAAATCTCAATAATAAATTAAATATCAAATAATCAATTAAACACTAAATAAACTAACTAAATAAATAGCCAATAATAAGTCAGTTAATTAAATAAATCAAGCCCAGTTAATCATTAACCAAGCCAATAGAAATAAATATTAAATAACCGTCCAAATAATAATGAAATAATCAAACCATCAAATAAATCAACTATAGTATTAATACTATATTAATTACATATAAATCTCATACTCACAACACCTCAAGCAACTCAACATAGGGTCAAACATTAACACAAGAATCTAACCACCAACTTGTGCTATGACACAACTGACAAGGTAGACAAATTAAGCCTAAAGTATGAGAGGGAAACACATGCCATCTCCTACAACCTGCCATTGGGATAAGACACACCCAGACCTGTGAGATTAGGTGGAGTCAATGTCTAGTACTTGCAATCTTGTATCCATTATTACACACAATGCAACATATAGACAACACATATACATCATAGATGATTAGGCAAGTGATACATAATTGCAATGTCATTTCATGCTCGCAATGAGTGGTATGACATCATCTCTAATCAAGAAGTCACTAGAAGACAATCTCAATCATTGTAGCATCAATTCAAACATCACAATCATAGAGTAGGGTTAGCGTAATCATAATGTCATCAAAATTCTGCAAGAAATATGATACATCATGAATAATGAACACATATAAATCATCAAATATAGATCCATCTTCATATCCTATTCAACCATGAAATAGGGTTAGTACATAGCATGATACCAACAAAACATCATAAAGTAGACTAAACTAGATCAATATAATCCTCTGATGTATAGAAAGACAAGATAAATTAGGGAGGGGCACTACATCCTTCCCCCCCTTGGGCTCGACTTACTCCTGGAAGTCGCCAAGGGTTAAGTTAAAAACATGTTTGCATTAATCCAAAACTTCTTAATTCAATAATTTTCTAGTTCAAAATCAGATAATAACAATAAAAGTTTCCTTACTAAGCTTCAATTATTCAAGTGAATACATTATATAAGAGATAAAGCAAGTTATAAAACTCTTACTATTTGGAATAACCATGCTAAATTATTGAAGTATCTTCAAGAGAACTTTATTCAACCACATTTTGCAAGACTAAGACTATAATTTCTTTCACTGAGTTAGCATCTATGAGAAAAAATCACAATGACTCACACTATTCCATATTGGCACCAACAATGCAGGAAAATTGAGAGGGTGGGTGAATCAATTTTCACCAAACTCAAACAAATTAATCTCAACTTTAGATCTGATCAAGAACAATAACAACAAAGATAAACACCACATCAACAACACACATAACACATGGATTTTTGACATGGAAAACCCAGTCAAGGGAAAAACCATGGTGGGAACATACCCACAATATGATGATACTCTATAGTAGTATGTGTAAATATTACAATGGGCAATGAACATGCATTCAGACACACTGCCTAGAGCTCACTTCTAAAAAACAACAAAGGGCTACAACCTTGGGAAGACTCACTTCCTTACAAATATCGGACAACAATCTAGATTAAATGAACTGAAAGAATAGCATCTTCAAATGCCCGATCAAAGTTCTGGTTAAGCACACTATCTGCACAACAACACTTCTCTGCTCTTCTCCACTACCGAAAGGTAAATTCACTTGTTTGCACATACAATACTCTCACAAATCATAGATACAACCAAAAACACACAACTGACATGATTACAACACTTATTGATACAAATCATCAACCTTAACCTTAAGGTCGGCTCAACACATAAGAACTAGTTACAAAATTACATCACATGATACATAAATCCATAATTGGTCCACTAAAATGTTAGCAAGGACATAGCATGGACCCAAATAAAATCCTCAAACATGCAACACCACCAAATAATTCACCAAGATCATCCGCAACACGCTAAACCACTAAATATGTCTCATAACATGAAGAATACCACCGGACCAATAAAATGTTCAATAACACGCACCAGGATCAATTTGGACCACCAAAATGCATAGAACATGATCAAAGAATATCAACAAGCAACATACTACAATAACCACACCAACTCGGATAACAAGAATCATCATTATTTCATCCCTGGAGCTCAAGAACACCAATCGACAAACTGAAAGATAGACTTGTGAAGTTCCAAATCATGAATCACCCGATCTGAGGACACACATGAATGTCCCAAACACTCTTTAGAATCCACACATCATAAGGAATCAATTCTAAATAAATACAACCCAAAAATCACAACTTTGCAATACAGAACCAACAAAAAAACCAACCATCACATTGGATTACATAAGTTGATAAAATCACCTTCTGGAACACTAAAACTCATACTGAATCAACTACAGATAAGTATCTCAAAACTCATTAATTCACATCAGCACATTTGCAACATATCACCCAAACCAACTCTCTGCAACATACCAATTCTCTGCAACACAGGAATATGTTGACATCAATGACAACAACACATTCCAACAACTATAATTTCCAACAATCTCCCCCTTTGGCATTGATGGTAACATGTGAATGTGAAAAAAAATCAATGCAAAGAAAGAAATCAACTCCAACAATCTCCCTCAAAATCACAAGGATCAACTCCCCCTTTGACAAACAACTAAAAATACTTCAGGGTTTTTCACATGCAACTCTCCCCCTTTGACAACAATGCCAAAGACATACAAATTATTATTCTCTCCCCCTTACCAGTTAATCTCTCCTCTTTCGAACAAACTCATAAATCTGATCAATTGAATCACACACTGACTACTCCCTCGGATCAGCAACACCCACACATCAATCCTAATAATAGAATGAGACTATGAAGTCCACCAGATCGATGCAACTCAATGCATCTAGTTCACAGCAAGACGGACAATCACCCCTAACTTCTCTCTCAGATATACAAATGTTTATCTAGGCAGAGGCTTAGTAAATATATCTGCAATCTATTCCTTTGTAGGTACATACTCCAATTTGACTTCCTTATCATTGACTTTCTCTCTCAGAAAATGAAACTTAATTGATATATGCTGTCATAGAATGCAACACCAAATTCTTAGAAATATTGATAGCACTAGAATTGTCACAATATATAATAGCAGGCTCACAATATATAACTGTAGACTCATTATAAACAACTCTAATATCCTTCAACATGTGCTTCATCCAAAGTATTTGAGTACAGTTGCTAGCAACATCAATGTATACAACTTCATTAGTAGATAAAGAAATAGCATCTTGCTTCTTACTTGTCCAAGAAAATAACTTCTTTCCCAAAAAGAATGCTCCACTGGTAGTGCACTTGTGGTCATCAATATCACCTGCCCAATCAACACTAGTATAAGCATTTAAAGTGAAATCATCATTGTTTAGATACCACAAACCATAATCAACTATTCCCTTCAAATATCTGAATATCCTCTTCACAATAGTAACATGAGTTTCTTAGGATCAATTTGAAATATTGCAATAATACATACAACATTCATAATGCCAGGTTTAGTCTGAGTCAAATATATTAGTCCATCAATCATAGATCTATACAGGGCCTGGTTAGCCTTCAAAGATTCATAATCTTTTAACATCTTGCATCTAGTCACCATAGGAGTTCCAATAGGTTTGGAATCATCTAACCCAAAATTCTTCAACAATTTCTTCACATACTTAGATTGAGATATGAAAATACCTTTATCAATCTGTGTAATTTGCAATCCCAGAAAGAATTTCATCTCACCTATCATAGACATCTCAAATTCTTTTTGCATATCATCAACAAACTTCTTACTCAAATCATCATCTCCTTCAAAAATAATGTCATCAACAAAGATTTCAACAATCAAAATATTATCATTATCAATCATGATGTACAAATTACTATTAATAGTACCTTTACAGAATCCCAAATTCATCAAATACCCGTCCAATCTGACATACCAAGTTCCAAGGGCTTGTTTAAGTCCATATAATGCTTTCTTCAATATGCATACCATGTCTTCTTCATCTGTCAAAGAAAATCCATCCGGTTTCTCAATGTAGACTTTCTCTTCCAATTCACCATTCAAAAAGGCCGACTTCACATCCATCTGATATACCTTGAATTTCTTATGAGCAACATATGCAAGAAATAGTCTAACAACTTCAATTATAGCTACTGGAGCAAAAGTCTCCTCAATGTCAATACCTTCCATTTGTGAATATCCCTTACATACCAGTCTTGCTTTGTTTCTAATAACCTCTCCATCTTCATTCAACTTATTCTGGAACAACCATTTAGTCCCAATTACATTCTTGTCCTTAGGTCTCGGAACACGTTCCATGTTTTGTTCTTCTCAATCTGATCTAATTCTTCTTCTATAGCTTTTACCCAATTTTCATCTTTACAAGCTTCAACATCTTTAGGCTCAATTTTGGAAGTCAAACATGTTTCTTTAGCAAAAATCCTTCTCCTAGTCATCACACCTTTATTTTTTATCACCAATAATCTAATTTTCTGAATGATTTAATCTTACATACCCGGGGGTCTTCTGATTGTTGTGATTTTTAGTCTCTTAAACTTCTTTACCAACAATAGCATCTGAATTTACTATATATTCTAGATCACTATTCTTTATAATCAGAGTCTACACTTGTTTTGAATAACATCTTGATCATCAGACTCATATCTACATGCTTTGATTTGCTTCTCATGACTCTCATCAACTTTCACATTCACATTTTCCACTATCTTCTTCAATCTCTTGTTGTAACACTAGTAGGCTTTTCTCTTAGTAGAATATCCCAAAAAAATTCCTTCATCACATCTTGCATCAAATTTTCCTATATCTTTATCTCTTTTGATATAACTATATACACATAAAATTGGCTACGAGCAATTAAATAAATATTTTATATTTATTTAATAATTATTCTTCTATTAAATAGTTAATTTGAAAAGATTAATTTATTTAATTCATTTCATGTCCTTCTATTAATTAATTTAATTAAAATATTTTATTAATTAATTTGTTATATCCTTTTCTTCTAATCAATTAATTAAATATCTAATATTTAATTATTCCTTTATCTACTATCCTATAGTCTCATTAATTAAATAATTTCTTAATTATTTAATCCCTTTTCCAACTCACCTTTCATTCTCCACATCACTTCTTCTTTTCTAACTCATCCATCATGTGGCTAAATTAATTCAACAAAATAAAATAAAATAAAATCATTTATTAGCTATTGGCATTTTGATGATTATGTTGAGATTGTCATTGATGGACACACACTTGCTATGAGATCACTTTGTGAATGTATGAATTATGCTCAACCGGTAATTGTTTCAAACCGGTATCATGCTGTAGTCTTTAGATTATTGATGTTATGCAGAAAGTGTTTACCGATCTCAAGCGGCATGAGGACCTTAAGCAGTTCGAGGATATCAAGTGGAGCGGAGCAAAGGAGCCAGAAGCGGCAGTTATCTTTTTCCCAGTCTTCAATTTTTGTCAACCGAAAATCTATTTGAACCGGTATTACTATGAGTTACCAACTGGTAACCGAAAAAGTTGTATAAACTGATAATACTCTGTGATGAGTTACCATCCACCGACACTTTGACGGTGATTTTGTTCCGTGTTACCAAATGTGTCTAGATACAATGAACCTAGGAACTTGCAATGTAATCCTATTGGACCAACATGAAATTAGATTCCTTTTAAGGACATCATGTCTAGGGTTTTGTATGTGTATGTATTAGTGTAGCTGTTAGGTTTTGATGGTCGTCGAAGCTCTTGTATGTGCGATCTTAACTGAGAAGATCAAGTTTGTGTACTGCAATAGAGTGTGGATTTACTGAAGACTGAAGTAATGCTGAAGAGAATTAGCTATGAGCTACAATGGATCTAATCAAGCAGACTATTCCATTTGCTAGATCATTCAGTTGTTGATTACTCACATCTTTGACAAGTCAGAAACCCTTAACCAGGTAGGCCTAGAAAAGCCTTTGTAAATCCTCTAACAAGGTGGTTCACATCTATGGATCTGAAATCCTCTCACAAGGTAGTCTTTAATCGGACTTATCTCCTAACAGAGATTGAGATTCCTAACATGATCTGTTCTGGTAAAGAACATTGTATGACCTTAACCGGTCTGGTTACTATTATGCAGATAGTTACTTGTGAGTTTCATCTCACCGTGGTTTTTCCCATTTGGGTTTCCACGTCAAAATCTCTTATGTTATGGTGATTGTGCTTCTATGGGTGAATGCCTTATTTGCTATTTGGTTTGCATGCGTGTTAACCAGTTTGTTTGTTAAACTATTTTACCGGTTTACTGCTAGATTGTTTAAGTGTTTAAGTACAATATTTTTTGGTATACTAATTCACCCCCCCCTCGTAGTATTCATCAACTGGTATCAGAGCCAACCTTTCTATAAGTCTAACCACTTAGAAATAGATATGGGGGAATACACTATGAGGGAACTTACTCATCGGCTCACTCAGACTGAGCAAGCCTATGATGAACTTAAGGTCAAATATAAGGCCTCTAAGGCAAAAAGAAGAGAGCATGCTAAAAAACTGATGGAGCTAACTGAAAATAGTTCTTCTGATGAAGCGGAAATGGAAGCCCTAATTCAAGAGGTAGAAAAGCTGAATGAATCCAATTCCAACTTGAGAAAGGAGTTGGAAGGACTGACTATTCGAATGTGTCAAGAGCTTGAGAACTGGAGGAAAGCTGAAGATCTAGTAAAAGACAAAGATCATGAGATCTCCAAGCTGAAGCAAGAGATCAGTGCACTTACCGCTCATCTTCTTGAAAATAAAATGGAAAAGGAAGGAATCCAAAGTGAGCTAAATATGGCTATTTCTGAGAATGCAATCTTGAAGGAATTCAATGCTGCTATTTCCAAAGAGCTCACTGAGTCAAAGGAAATACTTGCCAAATTCAATAAGAGCACTGTCAAGCTAGAACAAAAGCTTGAATCAACTAAACCGGTAAAGAATACCAATGGACTTGGTTTCTCTGATTATGAGGAAGGTGAGACCTCTGGAACAAAAGATGGAGCATCAAACAAATAACCGACATCAAAGGATAAAAGTAAGCAAAAGTTCAAACCTATTTTCTTTAATTGTCTCAAGGAAGGACACACTGCTAATGTATGTAGAAGTAAGGCTTAAAATAATTTTCCTTATTTTATAAACGATAAGCCTAGACCCAATAGATTCAATGGTAATTGTTATGCATGCAACAAGTTTGGGCATAGAGCATTTGAATGCAGGTCTGTCATGCACAATACCGGAAGGTATCCTCAAAGGAGTCAAAGAGTTTTTCTTGAATCCTCCAAGAACCGGAACCCAAACTGGTTTAATACCTATAGTCATTAGTCAGGTAGCGGTGTCTATCGAGTGGCAACTAGATGGAGAGAAAACTGTTGGATTTGTCATGGTCATGGTCACACTGCTATAACATGCAGAAGGAAGAATGGAAACATGAATAATGGACCTTGGAGAGCCCCTGGAATGGTTTGGTATCATTGCAATAAACCGGGTCATACAACAAGAATCTGCAGAATAAGAAAGAGTATATCAGATGATATACCGGTCACTCTGGTAGGAAAGATTGATGTTGAAATTGTTCAAGCAGATATGAAGAAAACTTGGAAGAAGAAGCCAGAAGAAGTGATTCAAGTAGAACCGGTTTCTGCACCTAGTGTGGAAGTTGTTAAATCAACAAACTAAGCATCAAAAAAGTTTAGGGGGAGCAAACGGTGAAATATCTTGAACCTCCAGTTTACACCGGTAAAAGACCTCAACCGGTATGTGATACCTGTCAGTTGGCAGAAGACCGGAAATGGCAAAAGGAAAATTAGGGTTTATGACCTAATAGTGGAACATTTATTGTGGTAGGTGAAGAACTTGTTTAAAAGAATTTTCAAAGTCATTTTTCACTTATCAGTTCATGAGCGAAGAATTTTTCAACCACAGATCGAAGAAATGCGATTTGGATTGCGATTCAAAGAATTTATCAAAATCCTGAAGAAGAATCAGAAGCAAACATCTATTGGTGAAGTATGGAACACAAAGCGGTATTTCAACAACCAAAGGAGTGTGTAGCAAAGTTTAAATTGCGAGCCCTAAATTTTGACTTACAAAGGTATTTTTCAAAATTCTCCATTTATCGTGGCTTCCGCATCACATGCTAGTTCTAGTGCACCTGTTGATTCTGTAGACTTCATTCAATGGAAGGCAAAATACAATGCCCTATCTCAAATACCCGCTAGTGTTATAGTAGAGGAAGGCATTTCCGATTACATTGACTGTAAGATTGAAGATCTAGGATCTCTAATGATCCATTCTCAGTTGAGTTTGTTCTGTGGAAAAGACAAAAAGATTAAATCAGAATTCAACATTCTAGAAAAGAAAAAACTTCACAATGTTGTCTATTTCCTTGAAGAATTTTCAGATGATCACATCCGCATCATTCTGAGTAGAGTGCATGGTGATAAAATGTACTTAGATTGGATGCATGATATCACATTGGAAGCGATTCATGCTATCATCGGTTTCTTCATCATCGGTGAACTGCCAAGCATAAGGAAGATTAGCAAGACAGAAATGACTAAGCTCACTGGTTCAGTGAGCGATTCATCAGGAATGACTGTCAATTCCATCAAGAATGATATGGTCAAATATGCGTGTATGGTGATAGGATACCAGACGTTCCATGCTAGTAGAATCAACTCTGTCTCTGCTGCAGCGGTAAATGCCGCCTACAGGATGATCAAGGAAGATGCATCATTTGATCTGTGCACTTGGATGCAAAGACAACTTTTGTTGAATCTCAAGTCGATCAAACAGAACAATGCCTTGAGATTTAAGTTCAGACAACTATTGGTTGGGTTGTTCTTCTACTTCCAAGGCTATTTTCTAGGAGTAGGTGATATTCAGTGGTCTACTGACCAATCGGTGACAAAGCAAATCAAGGAAATCCTACAAGCAGTAGGAACCGGTTATCCGAAAGTGCTGAACAAATACTTTGATGAGTTTAGATGCAAAATGAACCAAAGGGTGAGAATATCAGGTGATATTGTCAAGAAATATGAAGATGACATCTGCTTCACCATCAGAGTTGATGAGTGCATAATGGAGGCGGTTGAGCCTAGACAGGAAGAAGTGGAACCGATGGGATATGAGGTAATGTATGACATGCTAGATGGGTATGCCTCTACCCTAATTGCCTTGCCCCTTGATCCAAAGGAAAAGAGAACTGACACCTATTTGGAAAGGGTTATATCGGTTGAAGAACCATCCGTAAAGAAGGGAAAGGCAGTGCCTTCATCATTGACATTGATTACCACAACAAGTCCCAAAGTGACCAAGTGGTCACCAGCAAAGAAGAAACCAGAAGAAGCACCCACCAAAGTCTTTGAGAGGAAGTGGAAGACAAAAAGCAATACACTAGACTCAGAGGACACTATCTCTAAAGAATAGCCTAAGAAGACTAGGCAAACAAAGAAAAAGACAAAGAGTGAACCGATAACATTTACACTGGTAAATATTGATATTTCCTCATACAAACCTTTGACACATTTTCAAAGAAATATTAAAAATATTAGAATAAAAGTACTTGGTGATTTGAAAGAGTGCTTTGATGATTTCAATGATGATGAAAAGAAGGAAGTTGAATAGGAAGTTATCAATTATTTATGTATTAATGACTGGTGGCCATCAAAAATTAAATCTGAGACACCTGATTCTTTGTATAATTCTTTAGATAACAAGTGGCACATTGCCATAGAAAAGGAACAAGAAATAAGAGAGGAAGTATTTGCACAATACTTTCCTAATGTGCCCAAAACCGAACTTTATGAAGTAGTGGAAATATATAAGGGCCTCTTCTTCATGAGAAGAAGGAGACTCTTGTTGCTAGAAGGAAAAGTTCCTATAGTGGTCAAAGATACCCACTCCCTTGCTCAATCAGCTTTAAGATTGCATCAAGTGGCTGAAGCCAACAAAAAGGCTGAGCAAGAACCGGAAATCACTCAACCAGATGAAGTATATGACAGTGAAGGAGAACCGATCACTACTCAATTGGACCTGATTGATGTTGATGCCTTGAATGGTGAAAATGTTACTCCAGATGCACCAACAAAAACAAAAGGTCAGGAGAAATAGGAGGAAGACAAGAGAAAATAGGTTGAGAAAGAGAAGAAGAAACAGGAGGAAGAAAATAGAAAACAAGAAGAAATGGAAAAGAAGCAAAAGGAAGAAGAAAAGAAAAAAGCGAAAGAGGAGAGAAAAGAGGAAGAAAAGAGAAAAGAAGAGGAGAATAAGAAACAAGAAGAAGAGAAGAAGAAGAAGGAAGCAGAATAGGAAAAGGAGAAGAAAAAGGAAGAGGAGAAGAAAAAGGAAGAGGAGAAGAGAAAGGAGCAAGAGAAGAAGAAGTAGGAAGAGGAGAAGAAGAAGAAGGATGAAGATGAAGAGAAGTGGAAAGAAGAGGAGAAAAAGAAGGCAGAAGAGGACAAGAAAAGAGCTAAAGAGAAAGAGGGAGCGACACAGAGCACTCAGGTGGAGACCCCAAAGGCAACTAGTAGTCAAGCCAAATCGGCTGATATTACCAGCCCCATTGACCTCCAGTCTGCAAACGAATCAGAGTTGCTGTAGAGCATTAAGGTTGCCCAAGAACGCCTTGAAGTAATAAGGAGGAAGAAAGAGAAAGATGTGATCCAAGCTGCGGTGGACACTCTTATCAGTTTGATACCCGGTACCAACCTCCCCAGTACCAATTCCTCTCTTGCACAATTAAATCTCCTATGCACAGTTGTTGAAGACCAGGTGCAAAGCCTGGAAGAGGTTGCAGAAGCAAATACCAAGAAGGAGCATCAAAAGGCTCTGGACACTTCTTTGGTGAAAAAGTTAACAGAGCTTCGGTCTGATCTACAGAAGGCATAGAAGGACATTAGAGATGCAATGGATGAGGGCAAATTATTGCTAAGTAAGATATGTCAACCTCATCTATTCTGTGATGATGTTCTTGCTCAGAAAGCCAAACTGCAATTTGATATACAATCATTTATAAGCACCTTCAAGACGCCATATGATTCCTTCTCCACATATGGACAAACCGCTCACCGGTTGCAATTCCAGTCTGCAAGAATAGAGGCAGAGATAAGCAACCGGATATGAAATTTGTAGGAACTTCAACTAGTCCTACTGCCAAGACTGCAAATTCTTCATAAATGCTATCTAAATCTGGATCCCCTAATGGTCACTCAAGAGATGAGTACCTTGGATGCCATGGAAGAGAAGGTCTATCAGATGCAAATGGAGAATGAGGTTGCTACCTCATTGCTTGAGTCATGGTCTTTATCCATGAAGACATTTATGCAGGACTTTAAATCAGTTTTTGACAAGTTTCACTCTTTATTGTCATAAACTCTTTAAATCAGTTTTTAATGCTAATGGAACAGGGGTTATTCAGCTGTACTTTGTCATTGTTGGCAAAGGGGGAGTAGTATTTTGTATTTAAAATTTTGATGGGGGGGTAGTATTCTGTATTTAAATTTTGATGCATGCTATGTATACTTTCATGTTTATCTCTGTAAGGAAGTAGTATACATTGTATTTTCTGCAAAAGGGATAGTGTATATGCTTAGGGGGAGTAATTTTGATTATGACATAATTTTGTTGTAAAACACTTAGATGTCAAGATTTTTTTCCTAAGTGTTGCTATCAATGCCAAAGGGGGAGATTGTTGGCATTTTTATGATTAGGTTGTGATTGTCATTGATGGACACACACTTGCTATGAGATCACTTTGTGAATGTGTGAATTATGCTCAACCGGTAATTGTTCCAAACCGATATCATGTTGTAGTCTTTAGACTATTGATGTTATGCAAATTTTTTTTACTGATCTCAAGTGGCATGAGGACCTCAAGCGGTTCGAGGATCTCAAGCAAAGTGGAGCAAAGGAGCCAGAAGTGATAGCTATCTTTTTCCCAGTCTTCAATTTTTGTCAACCAGAAATCTGTTTGAACTGGTATTACTCTGAGTTACCAACCAGTAACCAGAAAATTTGTATAAACCGATAAAACTCTATGATGAGTTACCAACTGGTATATCTTTGTGATGAGTTACCATCCACTGACACTTTGACAGTGATTTTGTGTCATGTTACCAAATGTGTCTAGATACAATGAACCTAGGAACTTGCAATGTAATCCTATTGGACTGACATGAAATTAGATTCCTTTTAAGGACATCATGTCTAGGGTTTTGTATGTGTATGTATGAGTGTAGCTGTTAGGTTTTGGTGGTTGTCGAAGCTCTTCTATGTGCGATCTTAACTAAGAAGATCAAGTCTGTGTACTGCAATAGAGTATGGCTTTACTGAAGACTGAAGTAATGTTGAAGAGCATTAGCTATGAGCTACAATGGCTCTAATCAAGCAAACTGTGCCATTTGCTAGAGCATTCAGTTGTTGATTACTCACATCTTTGACAAGTTGGAAACCCTTAACCGGGTAGGCCCAGAAAAGCCTTTGTAAATCCTCTAACAAGATGGTTCACATCTATGGATCTGAAATCCTGTCACAAGGTAGTCTTTAATCGGACTTATCTCCTAACAGAGATTGAGATTCCTAACAGGAACTATTCTGGTAAAGAACATTGTATGACCTTAACCGATCTGGTTACTATTCTACAGATAGTTACTTGTGAGTTTCATCTCACTGTGGTTTTTCCCATTTGGGTTTCCACGGCAAAATCTCTTGTGTTATGGTGATTGTGCTTCTATGGGTGAATGCCTTATTTTCTATTTGGTTTGCATGTGTGTTAACCGATTTGTTTGTTAAACTGTTTTATCGGTTTACTGCTAGACTGTTTAAGTGTTTAAGTACAGTATTTTTTGGTATACTAATTCACCCCCCCCTCTTAGTATTCATCATTAGACACTTTTCTCCAACTTCCAAAATAAATGAAATATTGTGTATGTACACATATTTCCTAACTTTCTTCTATATTCTCTCTAACATCCCTATATCTTAGGAGGACTTGAGTCCACTTGTCCTCTCATTCCTACATCTTCTCCAACTATCATATATCCTCTCAAGTCTTCAACTCAGTCAAGGTGAGATGAGTGACACTTGTCTTCTCCTTCCCCCTTTCTCTCAACCTTCAACTTCTTGCTCATAGCCATCCAATTTCCAAGATTCAATCATGATCGTTGATCTCTGCCACCTAAGCTCATGCACTAAAAAATCTATAAAAAGAGGTCTCCTAAGCCATTTTGAAACTAATAGACTAATAGCTAATCATATTGTCATTCTAGGAGTCTTTATCTTGCATCCATGAGTTTGAGTTTAAAGTAGTTAGCAATTTTAGAATTCTTATCATGGCTTAATATCATGTTAGCTTAAATCATTTGCATATGCATATCATAGTATCAGTTAACTATCAGTCCATTCTTCATATGACATCTTGGAAGCTACTAGTGCTTGTCTGAGAGCAAATCATCTGCAACCAGGAATAGTGGAGTTAGGACATAATGAGGTGTAAATCATGAAAGGTATAATCTTGTTTATTTCATTTACTTCATGTTACTTCATTGGTTGAATTTAAGTTTCCAGTAGCTATCATTTTTTATATTTTATGATGGACTAACAAGTTTCTAGACATTTATTTGGAGTTCAACTTTAACCTCAACATTTTTGGCGCCCACTGTGGGTCTGAGGCCTCAAACTTATCTTTCTAAATGTCCTGTCTTATTCTCACAAAACTAATTTAATGCTTTTGTAAGTCAGTTTCATGCATTTGTGAACTCTAACAATGCATTTGTTAATTAGGTCA
Organism: Cryptomeria japonica; assembly: GCF_030272615.1. Taxonomy (NCBI): domain Eukaryota; kingdom Viridiplantae; phylum Streptophyta; class Pinopsida; order Cupressales; family Cupressaceae; genus Cryptomeria; species Cryptomeria japonica. The sequence continues at coordinate 531,707,002 of NC_081414.1, forward strand.
GTGCTTTTATCACCTAGGTTAGCATCTGCTTTCAATAGAATAGTGCTTTTAATCCTGAATTCATGCTTTCAAACAATAGATTAACACTTTTCATGCACATGTTAGCACTTTTGTTAGTTAAGATAGCACTTTTACTCATTAAGATAACACTTTTTCTCATTAGGATAGTATATCTGCCTTTTTAGCGCATCTATTCTAATAGTGGGTAAAATTTGAATTTTTTTTAATCAGAAAGATAACAACTTTGCAGGTCTGAATGTCCAAGAACTAAAAATTTGAAAACTACTATCATATCTGTGTGTAGGGTTATTTTGAAGTAAATTTCATGCATTTCCTCACATAGTTAATTAGGAGTATTTTGGAAAGTAAAACATCATATCTTTCTCATCTAGCTTAACTAGGAGGATAATCAATAGCATGCAACTTGCATTTGAGTATTTTCCTTAAAGTAGTTGCACATAGATTCTTAAAAGGCTTAAAATAAAACCTTTGTCTTCTGTGCTTGTTGAAGTAGTAGGCAAGTATGCTCTCACCCTCATACGGTGATTAGAAAACCAAACCTACTTTCTTTTATGTGTAATCTTTAAATGGCCTGCCTTCTCGACCTGCCTTGAAGGGTCGAGTGAGAGGGGAATGACCCAAGTGGAAATGGGCTAATAGTGAGTCCTTCTGATCCACTCTAAATAAATCATGTTTGTGACGAAAGCCATAAACAACATGAGCTGATTAGTTCATACCGACACTATGTTTCCTCATAAACCCTATAGAGCGTAATCTCTATAGGCTAGGAACCTTCTGTATCTATAGAGTGTAAAGTACCACATGTATGTCCACATGACCAGAAGCCTTTACTAAAAATAACTTGTACTAGTTGCCAAAATCCTTCTAATTGTTGGCGCAGGAGGTCAGACCTCTGAAGTGGCTCACACACACACGGTTCTTAGTAGAGATATGAAGTTTGCCATGGGGAGTTTTCATGTAAATTGGTGCTTGGCTGCCCTAGAGAAGTGAGTGTCGAGGGTGGAGCCAGTGGGATCAAGCATCTAAATATCCGCTTTGAATAGCATAGCCTTAGGGGAAACCCCATGTGAGATTCAACAATTATTGTCTCAGCCTACCATAGGATTTGTGCTTGTTTGTACATTTTGTTTTTCAAACATCATGTCTTTTATGTCTATAACATGCTCAGTATGGTAAAAAACGTGAAAAAAATCATCATCTGGAAATGAGCAAAAATCTGACAACTTGCTGGAAAAATTGAAAATCCTTGTATCACACTCAGAACAACGCTTTTTTTGCCCAAAACTGCACATTTGTTGAGCAAAACAACACATTGAAATAACAGTACAATGCTTTTATATCATAGGTTCACACATTTGATCAGTAGATTAGCACTTTTAAGCATAAAACCGTGCTTTTGTACCATAATTTTATGCTTTTAGTCCCACAGAGTAGTGCTTTCAAGCAACATAATAGCACAGTTGTCCCATAGTTTAGCACTTTTGACAAAAAGGTTAGCGCAAATGTTTTCTTGCATCTGAGACAGAGGGCATTTTTGCATATCAAACCAAAATTTCAAAACTAGTTTCAAATACCCTTTTCGAGTAAAGTTGTCTTTAAACTATTATAGACCTTCAAACTAGTTCAATAATCAGGTTTATCGATCAAATAAGGTACTTCCAAAGGCTTCATAAGTATACAATTCACAACAAGTTAAGTGATTCAATCATCTTAAGTGCAAAAATAAACATCATTAGTAGTTTCTCATCAAGATTTATTGAATCCTCTATAACAAAACTTGATCATATCAACCTTTGTTCATTATCCTGGATATATCGTTCCTATCTTGAACCTAGGTTATATCAAAATCAAAATTGCACTCACTTTGGAATCAAGAAAACTTGTAAACCATCATATGCTTATATGACTTTTAAATATCGCTTTAAGAAAAGAAAACCTAGTTATAAGGCTACTTTGAAGAGGATAAGATTCTTGTATATCAATAGAAAGGTCTTGTTAAAACATAGGACATTCCTACACTATTTTCATCACTATTTATGTGGTTACGAGACAAAATTTGATAGAGAACTTTTGTAAGCACGTGCCTTTCAACAACAAGATGCTTTATCACAACGCACCAATAACAGTGGTAAAATCAACAAAGCTTATCTTCCTAAACCAATAATCACTTATTGAGTTGTATTTAGAAGGTCAAAACTTGAGAAGTTTTCAAATCAATCAAATGCTAGTTTGTACTAGAGCTCAATATGAGCAATTCATAAAACAATAAAAACAAATGGAAGAAGATAATTCAATTTTTCAAACTTTTGGATACACAGATGTTGATGAAGAGGCGGTCAATAACACCATTAGAGACCTTGAACAAGATTTTAAATTTGACAAACTAATGGAAAAATTATTGGAGAAACAAAAGGAAAAAGACCTTCTAATGTTGGCAAAATTAGGAGCTAAAATGCGACAAGACTTTAACATAGAAAGTTTGAAACAAGATGCAGAGACGAGTAACAATCAAAACACAGATGATCCAAATAATGAGGATGTAAATTGAGTAAATCATGAGGAAACAAGAAGAGATAAAACAAGAAAATACCATGATGATACAAGAAGAGAGCGTGGTGATAGAATAACTTATGAGGATACAAGGAAAACCCGTATGGATAATCCTTTGTTAACTCTCGCTCAAGAAATGAGAACCTTACAACAACAAATACAAGATATGCAGAATGGAATGCGTTCCAAGAAATATTCATTGGAGGACATCTGCCCATATCCTTTTGACAAAAGTTTAAACATGATACCATTCCCACAACATTGTGAAATCCCTAAATATGGTAAATACGATGGGAAATTTGATCCTTCAGATCACATTAGGAAATTTTATGCTATGAGTATGAAATTTGCACATGATGAAACTTACCTGATGCGTCTATTCCCTAGGAGCTTAAATGGACAATCAATGGAATAGTTCTCAACTACCATTTGGAATTAAATATTTTGAAGAACTTGTGAACACATTTATCTCACAATACTCATACAATGTAAGAAATGAGATAATAATGCTAGATTTATGTAATGTCAAGCAAAAGAATGGTGAACCTTTCATGGTATTTTTACAATGATGGAAACAAATGTTCAATATATATCCAAGAGATGTACCCGATCAAGAGAAAATGGACATATTCATTGACAACCTTATCAGTGAAATGAGTTACCATCTTAAAATGCAATGTCCTTCTTTTGCTAAGATGATTGAAAATGGTCTAAAGATAGAAGATGCAATGGTAAAGAAAGGAGAGTTAAAATTTTATAACATTTCCTACAACAACAACAACCACAACAACAACAACAACAACAACAACAACAATAACAATGACAAACCTAAATTTTGTTCAAAGAATAGGAATGTTACCAATGGAGGAAATGATGACAACAATGCTACCAAACAACAACCAATATTTAACTTATCAAGTCAAGTATCAAACAACAACAATCAAGAGAACAATAAATCCAAGTCTTTCTTCTCCAATCCCCGCAGGAAATTCACAAACATTGGAGAACCCTTGGAATCAACTTTGAAAGCTCTTCTTGTAAATAAATTAATTACTTTACTAGAAGAAAGGAATTATGAACCTAAATCCAAACCTAATTGGTGGAATGACAATCATTTTTTCAATTACCATTGAAACAAAGGACACCAAACTAATGATTGTCAAAGATTGAAACATCTTGTTCAATACTTGATTGATAACAAAACTATCACAGTGGATGGTCATAAGATGAACAAATCACATCTAGCATTCAAAAATCCACTTCCAAACTATGAAAAGGGTGAACAATCTAAATTAAAAGATGACAAAGATAAAGATAAAGTAAATTACACTTATACGTATGATGATGTGGTAAATGTCATCGTCGTTAAAGATAACACACCTTCAGAACCAATCAATGCCATTACAAGAAGCAAAGCAAAGGTTACATTTTTGGGTATAACAAATGAATCAACATCCACTTCAAGACAATAAAACTTAGTGGAACAATTGCAAAGGATACCCACTCAAATATCAATTTTGGAACTACTAAAAGTTTCACCTATGCATAAGGAAATATTGGAGAAAGCTCTAATGGAAACAACAGTTTCAAAAGATTTGTATGTGGATCAGTTCCAAAACATGGTGGGAAACCTTGCAACACCCTCACAATGCTCCCTTATATGTTGAAGTCACCATTCATAAAACCCGTGTCAAACATGTACTCATAGATGGTGAAACTAGCTTAAACATTTGTGCATTAATTTTAATAAAGGCTTTGGGATATTTGGAAAATACAGTAAATCCAAAGAAGAAAATATCCATTAAGGCTTATGATGAAGAAGAGCGTTCTTCTAAAGGAAATGTGTTGTTACCAATCAAAATAGGACCTGTGGAAAGGAATACATTATGCTAGGTTTTAGACTTGAATCTGTCTTATAACATTCTTCTAGGAAGACCATAGATTCATGACATGCAAGAAATTCCTTCTACATATCACTAGTGTGTAAAGTTTCCTCATATGGACAAGAAGTCATTATAGTCATAGACTCCAGTCAATATTGCAATTATCTGAAATCAACACAAGATGTAAGAGTTCCACATAATAGAGAATCGGTCTATCCCACCAAAGAATTTAAAGAAAAAATATGGGAAACCTTTGAGAAAAAGCTCAAACTAAATGATGAAGGAATGGGAAAGTATTCTTTACATAGCTTGCCACTTTCACCTAAATCATAGGGAAAACCTACAAATGTTCAACCATGGATCTCAAAAAAATCAGTAGAAATGTTTGATGGAGCATTTGTTAGAGCTGGAACACTTGCAGAAGAAACCAAAGACAAAGACATTCTTAGTTGATTGTATAGAGATGAAAATGAAACTATAGCAACAACTGCAAAAGTTAATATTCCCATAGAAGAATATGGCAATGGTTATAAGATCATGCAAAAAATGGGATATGAAGGAAAAGGACCAATTGGTAAGCAACAAGAAGGTGTTTCAGAACCTATTTTTTCTCACACACAATCTAAAGAAGATAAATTAGGACTTGGATATCCTAAATCAAAGCAAAAATCACACAATTATCAACAACTAAGGTGGAGAAAGAAAGCGGTCCCTAAAGAAGAACAATGATAAGAAAGACTACACCAAGCAACATAAATAGTAGCTAACAAATAGAAACATGAAGAATATGAGAAACATTAGGAAGAACTTGCAATCAAATGAGAATAAGAATATTGCAAACAAGTTCAAGGAATACAAACAAGTGTTGAGCTTGATAAATATATTCCTGAAGCAGTGAAAGAACAGATGGCCAAAATCAGAGAACTTATCTCACCATATAATATTCTTGTTAGATATAGTGGTGCAATTCTAGACAATGGTTCAAAGACAGATTCAAACGAATATGAATGGGGTCCAAACCTATCATCTGGTGCATCAAGTTAAGAAAAGGATGAAGAACAAGTAACTATTACAAATGAAGACTCATCTTTCACAAAACTGTAATGCCCCGCTAGGAAACCCCTAAGGGTTTAAGTTAAAAACACACAAATAGAGTGTAAATTTTTTTTTTTTTTTAAAATAATAATTAAGAGCGTTAATGAAAAATCACAATATTAAGATAGATTGAAGTTATCTCAAAGTTATCTCTAACTGGGTAACACAGCGGAAGGCTAGATGATCCTAAGAGGTTTCCCAACGCGATTACATAACCTTACACCTAACTCAACTTGTGTCATTAGATCCATTAAACTGGATATCTTAATTACGAGATAATGCATAGATCTTGACTATATATCTGTTCAATGGTTTAACATCTTATAACTTTAGGAAGCGTTCATTTACTTTGGGTGGATTGGAGGCCTTTGATAGGTTATTTGTTCAATGCACTTAAATTCATAATTTTCGTTTAGAGGCCTCCAAATAGGTTCCAAGCATTTAATATAATGAGGTTCATTCATTAGGTTTTTAAGATAACCATCCACCCTTGACGTCATCCTTTAATGCTATAAATATGCTTAACGAGGTTCATTCGTTTAGGGTTAAACTACGATTAATAAAACGAGGATTCCTTCATTTGATCTTAAAGTATTCACCCACATTTGATATCTCTTTTAAAATATTAAACAGTATGGTTAATAAGAAAAATTCGTTTCTTAAGGATTAAACTTCCATTAGTAGAGTGAGGTCTCTTCATTTGTTTTCATGCATAGCCAACTAATGAGTTGTAGATTCTTATGTGAAAGATAAAATGTGAGTAACCATAGAATTCATTTGAAGTTTTGATGATGCAAATAATTGGACTAATTTTCATTAAGGTGGGTGTGTATTAGGGCACACGAGAGCATCCTTTAAATTAAAATATCGTTAGCTAGATGAAATTCTTCATTTCAAGATTTGAATAATAAGACCATAGTGATGTTCTTCCATTAGGATTGAAATACAATTATCTTGTTGCATATCATTTTTTTTATTGTTAAATGAAGATAATATGAGAGAGATTCTTTTACTAGATTTAATGTATCAACAACTAATTGAATCCCTTCTTTTTCAGTTCATCTTTAGCAATCATAAAGAAATTCATTTGTTGGGGTTATAATTATGGTAGACTAGTTGAGTTTCACCAATTATAAAATTAATCTGGTGAGGATTATTGGTTATAATTGCAACATAAATGACTAATTATATTCATCCATTGTAGTGGAAGATCATTAACATAGCGTTGCTCATTTAAGAAGATAAAAGTAATTTTCCTACCTGTTGATCATCCTTTATATTCCAACTTAGAGATTATAACATTAATTCTATCTTCATTTCCCTTACTCATTTATTCAATTTACATGCTTAATAACAAGTTAATCCAATGATGTATTCTAGCAAGATTCTTTCCACTATTACAATTTAAATTATCGTATTTTAAATACTCTGCCATAATCATAATTTTCATTGTCTTATGAATCTGATTTACTACATTCCTCAAGATGTCTGATTTTTTGCATTTGATTTAAATTCGTTAATTTTCCATCATACACTTATGCAAGAATACAACCATTCATGATAATTTAAAGCATAAAACAAAGTAAGCTAAAAGAACATCGCACAACACAGATATGATCTCGGAGTTCACCCCTAAAGGGCTACATCTCCGGGTCTGCTCAACTGCAAGACCCCTCTGGCATTTAATATAGTTAAGGTTACATATTTACATGTCTTTACAATCTTTCCTTTTAGGCGATCACCACCATACTACAAATGACCATTTCAGTCAGTAAATACATCCCTACAAGATTTCCAACTAAGTTCACATAAATGTAAGCATTCTCGTTCGGGTATTTTACTTAATCCTTAGATAAACATCACTGACATGTTGGTCTAGAACTATACACTAGTACCCAAATCAAGGAAAATATACTTTAAAAGGGACCTTTGAAATGAAAAGGAGACACCCCCCAATGATCTATGAATCTTTGCGTAAATATAAACGAGTATACAGGAACCCCAATCAATAACTAACCAATTTAAAAATAACCCCCACATTTAACCATAACTTATAGTTAACAATTATTAATGCCATTTGCATAGATCAGAGTGCAGCCAAAACTTGTATTACTATATGGGTTTTCTAAATATCAAAATTCTAATTTCCAAATATTATTTAATACTCAACTTAATTACATTAAATAAACAAAGAAGCAACAGAGTAATTTTAAGTAATTAACAACCCCATTTAAAAATTCATTATTTTATTAATTTTCTTCATTTGCTACCATACAATAATTTATTTTATTGTTTTTTTTTACCTTTTGTTTATTTTATTTTATTTTGAAGCAATAAATAAAAATTAAATTAAAAAAAAGTTGAAATGGGGTTACCCACGTGGACTCCCACGTGGGCCCCCATGGTAGCCACGCTACCATTGGTAGCGCTGCTACCAAATGGTAGCAGTCCGCTACCCTTGGTAGCGCTGCTACCATTTGGTAGCAGTTCTACCAGTGGTAGCGCTGCTACCAACTGGTAGCAGTAGCTACCGTGGTAGCCATACTTCCTCCCAGCGATGGGGGGGGTATAAAATATTATATTTTTTTTTATATTTTTTTTTTTCAATGTAATTTATTTTATATTAAAAAGAATTCTCTGGTAAAAATACAAAACCAAACCCAGTCCCAGAACTGCCAGGATGCAGTTCAAAATTTTACTAAATAAATATATATATATATTTTAAAAAACAATATATATGCAAGAATTTCAAAAGGATGAATGACTCATCAAACACACAGTTTGAAAACACAATTTTGCAATATTCTCCAGCAAACCCCGTTTTTAAAAAAAAACAAACAATCACAGTCATAGCCACTTCCTCTCTCTTTTTTTTTGAATGACAAGCGTTTCAAAATAATAGAAGAAATTGTGGATTAACCCTCTCATTATGCAAATATTTGGCACCAGGAAGATCTCTTCTCACACAAAGATCCATCTAAACAAATTTTTAACAAATTTTTTTTTTTCTACAAGAAACTTCTCATGGCAAACAATGGAAAATCTGAAAACTAAAACTGAAAGAACAAAATGCAAGCTTCTTTCTATCTCTTTTTTTTTTGTTAAAAACATCTTGAACAAAATTGATAAAAGAGATTCCTACCTCAACAAGCTTTCCTGGAAAGATTTTTGATGATGAGCCCCCAAATCTGCTGCTCTAAATCCCCATCCTTTTTCCAAGATCCCCAATCTCTCTTCCAAAAACCATGTTTTCCAAAAAAATGACCAAAAGCCAAGAAGCCCCAAAATGTTTACAAAACTAGGTTAAAAGGAGAAACCCTAATTTTGCCCTAATTTTCAATTTCGAAATTAGGCATTTATTTTTAAAATAAAATGAATGAAAATGAAAAAGGAAATCATTCATTTATATTATTTAATACATCTTATTCGCTTTCCTTATTAAAATTAAAATACTTCTATTTCTTATTGCGTTTTAAATTTTAATTTCTCAATATAAATTTTAGGCCTACTTCTTATTTCGAAACTATTGACCCGGGTAAGGCATTTGATTAATTTAATTTTCTAAAAATCAAACTTTTATACTATATCGACTTTACAAGTAAAGAGAAAATAATTTCGTTTAAATAATAATAATTTACCCCTTTTTCTTCCAAAATGCGAAAATGAGTAATTTATTTCTATCTCCCAAATGACTTTAAAATTTTCCTTTCTAAAACGCATAACTCAATAATTTCGTTATTTTAAAATTAGCTATTAAATTAACTCGCTATAACATAATAAAGCGACATTTTTAAATAAATGACTAATCTAATGCAAGAGTCTTATTTATTCTAATTTCCCAACTACATATGCGTAAATGTTACAAATGTGTAAATGAGCACGCTAACCCCAGTTAAATACCTTAAGCTTGCCACGATAATAATTTAAAGCAATCTCTTAAATTAATGATTAATCATATAAAGGAAGCTACCCATTTAAATTTCTAAATTACTAATGTGCACGTCTACTTATAAATTTGAATTTTAATACCTAGGACAACAAACTCCACTTACCTCGTGCAAGGCACGCAAAACGAGGAAGTCTTCCAAATCTCTCGACATGCATCCCAATGAAAAACAAGCCCCATGAATCCACACACGATGCTCACCTAACCATGGCTAAGGCAAGACGAGAGTTATATGACCACCAAATCCGAATTCTAAAGATGAAAGAGGCATACTCAACCTTGCAAATCCCAAAGGAGATGAACCCTGCCCTAAGCGGTGTTGTACCTGCAATCTCCTACACCCATGAATTCATACAAGCATGCATATACATATACATATTCAATGAAGGCGTTAGCTCAAGATTTATCTCAAGGGTTAGGAACAATTACATTTACACGAAAATAGATGCAAAAGAACAATAATAAGTATGCATAGTTATTTATATTATCTAAACTACACATTTCACCATGGTTAACCTACCTTTCAAGAATCCCACATAGGAAGTCAATCATGGTCAAACGGGTTTTACAAGTCTAGCTAGGGTATGGGCATTACAAAAACAAAGAATAGAATTGGAAAGAAGACAAAAAGAAATCAGAATTCAGAGGAAAGAGGCATATGCAAAATAACAAAATAAAGAGGATGAAAAAGAACAAGAAGTAACAACACAAGAAACACAAATAGTTATTGATCAATCATCAAAAGATCAACAAAATATCGGATCTCTATCAAATGTTGAGCAAGAAATACCAAGTTATGGAAGAACCATTGAAGAACTAATAGATAGTTAAGTAGGATTCACTATTAGTCCAGAAGAAGCTGAGTTCAAGAGAAGACAAAAGATAACAAAAGAATCCTTTATGTCATGTGCACAAGTATGCCAACTTCAAGATACAAATGAATCTATTGAAATTAATCAAGAAGGATCTTGTAGTATCAAAGATGTATGTGTTGATATAATCCATTTGTTTGAGGGACAAATGTTAGATGATAAGTCACTTGATTGTGAATTGCAAAATAGAAATCCTAATTTTGTTAGAGCTGATTGGAGAGCACTTGGGGGAGACTATCCTCAAGAGAGTTCTATCTATGATATTACCTACAATGATGATGACTATGACTTACCCCCACTTCATCCATAACTGATTGATTGGGATAACCTAGAAAACCCTGAATTGGATGTCTTTTCCAATGATCATGATTTAGTCATATATATTAATGTTGTCGAACCCATAACACCTATGATATCTTCCACCGTAGAATTGAGTAATTCTTCTTGCAGTCAAGACAATGCTAAAATTTCTAGTCACAAAATTGAAATAAAACAAGGACAAAGACATAGTGCTGAAAACCATCTCATGGCAACACTAGATCAGTCAAGAGTGAAAATAAAGGATGTTTCTGATGGTGAAAACCTCTTTGAGGTGCTAGAAGATGGAAATTTTGACATCCTCTAATATTTTTAGTAGAAATCTTTTATTTTAATAGAGCCAACAAAAGCAATAAACATTGGCACAACAAAGGATCCCAAGGTCCTTCATCCTGTTGCATCATTATCAGATGAAGAGAGGAAAAAATACATAGAATTATTGAAACAAAGATAGTTAAATTTTGCTTGGTCCTATGTAGACATGCCAAGAATTGATCTAGATACTATCATGTATCATCTCAATGTGGATCCAAAAACAAAACCAGTTAAACAAAAGCTAAGGAAGATGCATCCACACATCACTCTCCTTGTAAAAGATGAGCTAAATAAGTTATTATATGTGGGTTTCATAAGACCCCTTGCCTATCCAGAATGGGTCTCAAGTATTGTGCCAGTGTCAAAGCCAAATAAAAGCATAAGAGTTTGCATTGACTTCGGGGATTTGAACAAAGAATGTCCCAAAGATGATTTCCCACTACCCAACATTGATATAATTGTAGACTTATCAACATGACATGAGATGATTTCATTAATGGATGGATTATCGAGGTACAATCAAATAAAAATCACCCCTGGAGATCAAGAAAAGACAACATTCACCTGTGCATGGGGTACTTACTGCTGGAATGTTATGCCATTTGGGCAATTTGTCAAGAGACATGACAAATATTTTCCATGATGTGATGCATACATTTATGGAAGATTATGTAGATGACATACTTGCAAAATCTCATACAAGGAAAGAACATTTGAACATCTTGGGCAAGATCTTTGACATGCTTGAACAATATCAGTTAAGATTGAATCCAAAAAAATGTGCATTTGGAGTAACCTCTGGAAAAATTCTTGGGTACATTATACTAGCTCGTGGAATTGAAGTAGATCTAGAAAAGGTCAAAGCTATCATGAAAATAGAGTCACCTAGGAACATAAGTCAATTGTGTTCTCTACAAGGGAGATTGCAATCAATTAGAAGATTTGTCTCTCAATTAGCAGATAGATGTCATCCATTCACTCATATTTTACACAAGAACATTCCATTCAAATGGGATCAGAAGTGTGAAGAAGCTTTTATGCAAATCAAAGAATATTTGATGATCCCTCCAGTACTTGTATCACCAATCAAAGGGAAACCATTGTTACTTTACATCTCAACAACAAATGTATCACTAGGAGCTCTCTTAGCACAACATGATGTAAAAGGGAAAGAAAGAGAAGTGTATTACATCAATAGAACACTTGTGGGTTATGAAATAAACTATACATCAGTTGAGAAGACATGCCTAGCAGTTGTATTCGCAACTCAGAAATTACGACATTATATGCTGACTCATTTTGTGAAACTGATAGCAAAAATAGATCCACTAAAATATTTGCTGAGCAAGTCAACTTTGACATTCAGACTAGCAAAATGGGTTATGGTACTAAGTGATTTTGATATAGAATATGTTGATAAAAAATCTATCAAAGGACATGTCATTGTTGATCAATTGGCTGAAGCACCCTTACAAGATGACACACCATTGCACATTGAATTTACTGATGCAGACATTCTGACAATAAGCACAAAATTTTGGGAGTTGTATTTTGATGGCTCCTATACACAATATGGTTCAGGCGCTAGAATTTTTTTCATCACACCTCAGGGACACACAATTCCAAAATCATATAGACAAACAATACTACAAAATATGAAGCATTGGCTATTGGGCTCAAAATGTCTATTGAATGGAATATTAAGGAATTGCATGTTTATGGTGATTCATAGCTTATAATCAACCAAATAAATGATGATTATCAAACTAAGGATGACAAGCTCATGCCTTAAAAATAACTGGTTGAAGAGTTTAAAGAGCATTTTGAAGAAATATCATTCACTTAGATCATAAGAAATGAGAACAAAGTAGTAGATGAAATGGCTACAATAACATCTCTTTTGCAGAATCGGGAGAATCAACAATGTTATGAATCCCTGGTGGAAGATATCTGGAATCCTACCATTGAATCCCATAATACCCACATGATTTGCCACATATCTGGAACCGATAAATCCTTATACGACCAAACTTATCAATACTTAAAAGAGGATATCCTTCCTCCTGATCTATCCCACAATCAGAGAATAAATTTTATTTGTCAGTCATCCCAATATACTATTATTGTTGATACCTTATATAGGCGAGGTCTAGGTAGAACTTTATTGAGATGTGTCAAACAAGAATAATCTGAGAAAGTTCTTAACAAAGTCCACGTAGGTATTTGTGGCATGCACTCAAGTAGATTAACATTGGATAAGAAACTTATTCATTTGGGTTACTATTGGCCTACTATGGAGAGAGATTCATTTACATATGCCAAGAAATGCAAACAATGACAGATCCATGGGAATATCATCCACACACCAACACAAGAATTGCATCCTATGGTAGGTTCATGGCCATTCTCCCAATGGGGCCTTGATTTGGTAGGTAAGATAAACCCTTCATCCTCTAATGGACACAAGTTCATTCTGACTGCTACTGAGTATTTCACTAAGTGGATTGAAGCAGCCTTTGATGAAAGTTACATGAAAGAAAATATCATCATTCATCCCGAATTATACAATCTGTCGCTATGGAGTCCCTTTGACCATTATCACTGATAATGGGAGACCATTTAAGAATCAAGATGTGAAGGAACTGTGTGAGATATTTCATATTCAGCATAAATTCTCTACTCCATATTATCCACAGGGAAATGGTCAAGTTGAGGCATCAAATAAAATAATCATGAAAATCTTGAAGAAAACAGTCATTGAAGCTGGTAAAGACTGGCAGATTCAATTAAATCCCGCTCTTTGGGCATACCAAACCAACATTTGCACACCAACAGGGGAAACTCCATATTGGTTAGTCTATGGATCAAAAGCCATATTACCAGTAGAAGTAGAGATACCTTCTCTAAGAGTGTCCTTGAAAGGTCTTATACCAGAAGAAGAACAATAAGTCTCTAGATTTCAAGAACTTAAACTGATTCAAGAATGTCGCCAAAATGCTATAGATCATTTGAAGGCATATCATTAGAGAATGGCAAGAAGTTATAATCACAGAGTTAAGACACACATTTTTTAGATTGGAGATATTGTTCTAAGGGAGAATCCAAGAAATCAACAAGACCGAGAAAAGAAGGGAAAGTTTGAACCAAACTAGTTAGGTGCTTTTGTTATAGTAGCAACATATTGCTCAGGAGCATACAAGTTATCTACCCCTTAAGGTGATTGGTTTGATGAGTCCATTAATTCCATCCATCTCAAGAAGTTGTATGCTTGAGATATAAAGTCTTCAAAAAAATAGTAAAAAGCATATAAAGTCTTGAAGAAATCAGTAAAAATAAAAAAAGCAGAAAATCCCTACAAAAAAAAAAAAAAAAAAAAAAAAATAAAAAATGGAAAAAATGCAATAAATTTAGATAGAGAAAATCTGGTAAACAGGCGCTATCTAAAAGTGAGTTCTTCCATCTATGAGATCGCTTCACGCACCTATCCACTCCATCCTATCACATCTATTGCTTCCATCTATCCTAGTCTATCCATTTCATCTTTTCACATCCATTTCCCTAAACCATCTAGCAGGAAATATGCAACTTATCAACAATTATCAATCTTTGACATACTTAGCATAGTCACTATCTTGGATTTTATCAATCCACCATGGATTTTGGATCATCCTTTTGTACATCCGTAATAAAGTTTGTTTCCGTCGGGGGCAAAATTCTATTTCCTTTTGCTAAGGTGATCTTTTAAATCTTTGAAAATTCAAAACATTCGGAAAACTTAAAAAACCAAAACACCTAGGGTTTTGAAACAGATAACGAGCAACAAAGCAACGAAGATCAAGGAATTTTGTAACAACTAAATTGTGAAACTCAGAAAACAAAGATTCAGCCAGCAAGTAATGAAAGAATATTAAGGATTATTTATCAAGTTTATTATAATAGTTAATGACCATGAGAACATGTGTATGACATACAAGATTCAGTGTTTATATCTTGATTTATTTCTACTCATGTACTCTATGCGATTCAAGGATGTCCATGACTAGAGAACCTATAATGGGGCATGATTATTTTCTTTGTATGCTATCTATGATTTATCTCTTATTAAGGTATGTATTTGTCTAAGGATATGATCGACAAAAGATCAAGGAGGATGTTCCAATTCATGCTTGAAAGGAGATAATCCTTGTCTATTATGCAGGAAATACTCAGGTCATCTTGATTCATCATATCAAGTTGCTTGTATAAACTTTCTATATCAAAATCCATGTAAGAAATACTCAGGTAAGCTTGAATCATTATGTCAAGTTTCTTGTATTTTCTTACAAAATTTAAAAGATCAATGATGAAATCAAGCACTATTATAAGACAACATATGAAGAATGGAAGTATCATTTTAGTTAGATCATTTTAGATTAGCTCATTTCTCATCTGCATTATAAGTATATATTGTCTGTTGCATTATAAGCATTTCATTTTCAATGGTCATAAATAAGGATTGAGTATACTTGGACAAAACAAAAACAATTTGCATTTTATCATATTAGGGTCATTTATCTTTAGGATCATTAGATTTGCATTCAATCATAATCATTTGCATTAAGTGCATTTCATTAATTATTTATATTATATAATTAATAATTACATTTAGGTTCATTAACATTTTGCATTTAATTGCATTTCATTCATTAAAGTTAATTTTAATTACATCTTTTGCACTTAGATTTATTTATCATATATTATAGGCATCTCATTATGATCATCTCATCACATCTATAAATCATTTCATCATATGCATACACATCAAGAGTAAATAAATCAACATTCATAAGTAATCATTAGAAGCATTTTCATATAGATCATTGCATTTGCATCGTTTAAGTAAAACATTATAGAATCATTTTCATTTGCACCCATGATCATCAAAATTTCATTTGCATCCATGATAAAAAAAACAAAAAAAAAACAAATGCATTTTCATTTCATAGTCATCGCATCATATAGATCAGTATCATCAAGGCATATAGAACATCATCATGAAAATAAAGGAAAGATAAGATCATCAAATTTGCATCCATCTAATTACTGCATATATGTAATTAAGGCATATAGATCATCATCATATAGAGTAACATGCATAAAAAATCATAAATCATCGACATCATATAAAGTCCATGTCTGCATATAGATCATCATAAAACAATAAAAAATCCAAGTATACAATGATATAAAATCAATAATAAAATATAGTACCTCATCAATATAAATCACATCTACAAGTCAAGGTTGTCCACCACCTGACTCTGTCCATCTCTATGGTTGTTGGTAAGAAGATCCTCCAAATGACTGTTCCCCCTGATCTGCACTCCTCTGAGGAGGTCCCATGACCCCACCACTGTTGGTAGCCATCCTCACAATAGTCTGATAGCTCCCTGCTCTCTGGCTCTCTAAGACTAAATCCTCATATAGTCGTCGCCAATGTATTGTCTCCTTCCCAACCCAAAATAGTGCTCTGATGGTATCGACTAAGAGAGTGCTAGATCCAACTTGCTGAATGTGATCAAGTAGGGCTTGAGTATCATGTAGTCTCCTAACAACCCTGTCTCTCTCTATCATAAGTGTCTGCACCTGTGCCCTAACCTGATCTATCTATGCTCTGCAATCATCCAGGGTCTCCTACTCTGGCACATCCTACTGAGGTGCATCTTGCATCCCCTCATCTCCACTTCCTTCTCCAGTTATCGTAGTCTTAACCTGGGTAGCCCTCAAGACCCGTCATCTAATGAGAGGAACATGATCCTCTGAGTCCTCCTCCACCTCATCCTCTCTGCCATGAGCTGTAATAACCCAAGAATTTGGCTTAATTTGACTAAAATCAATGCCTCTACATTGTCCCTTGTCTAATCCAGTACTCCTGCCTCCTCTTAGAGAGGGTAATCCTCTCACGTCTCTCATCCCTGCCCTACTTGTCTCCCTCCCAATCCATCCTACATCTCTCCCTCCCATGGGAAGTGGTCTCCCAACCCTATCAATCTGTTCAAAAGGTCCTCCATGGACTTTGAATCGACCTCCTTTCCGCCTAGGTCTCCTACCGCCTCCATCTCCTCCCTCATCCCCTCATCTCTGACCTCTCAAGAAACTCTAAGATCTCACCTCCATCTTCATCTCCTAATGATGGGATCATCGAAATCATCATCCTCATCTCTTGAGCTGGGAGGAGGGTCTACTGGATCAGTGATGCAAGGAAAATGGTGTGCATGCATGTATTGAGTATAATCCGCAGTGACCCCAGGATCCAAAATGTGTAATCTCAAATCATAAGCAACCATAGGAGCAGCGAAAAAAACTACGTGTGCTATCTCAAAAGACAAAGAAGGTCCTCAATCTCACCTATCCTTGTATTGTCTTGCATACATGGTGACACCAATAGGCATGTGTTGAATAATCCCAAAGTGTCTCAAAATGCGACCAATCAACTATCACTCAACAATGTATGGAGTATGACCAATCAAATCTCTACTCTACAAAATAGATGGTAATATCAAAGCATCATCCATCCATGGCTCACAGTTGATTTAGTGTCTCCAAATGATGCTATCCACTGAATCCAGAACCTAGTGCCAATACTCCATCTTACCCAACTTAGGTTGAGTAAGGATACTTGTGTATAAATAGACATATGGCTTCCTATCACCACAAAATCTATGATGGATAGGCTGGGTAACAACAATGTGCTCCTAGCACCAAATCTATAAAAGTGTGCATACAAACTAGCACCATCATCAAAGACAACCTGATGAAGATCATGATATAAATGAGCAAGCATACAAATACCCTACATATATCAAGTCTGATGCTACATCATGCTCTATATAATCCCACCCCAACCAACAATGAAACCTTGAGATATCCTATCTAGACATATGAATCTGCCAATCAATCCTTCAAGAATAATTGGAAGAGTCTCGTAGTACATAATCATATCCTCCCATCGGATCTCTCCTCTGGAAATTCTCTCATCACCAAATATGGCTCTGCAAGCCTCTGTCCCTCCAAGATCCTAAAATCATACTGGACTAACTCGCTAGTGACGGGGATGTGTATAATCCTATAGACATCCTAGAGTGTAACATTAATCTCACCGGTGGGCAGGTGGAAAGTGTTCACTATGCCATCTCTCTGCTAAGGTAGTCAACAAACCCCTATTAAGGGTAATATCAGGCATGTACAACAAATGGCATAATCCGCAGGCATTTGTGTCTAATCTCATCTTGTGTAAGCTTTGGTACTAAATGATGCATGACCGAGAATTTCTCCCGACACTGGAGAACATCAAGATTCTCCTATTTCACAAGAGAATTTGATCTCTATCAATCATCTATCTATCAAATATAAGAGATCACTAATCTATCAATCCATCAAACAAATAATCAATCACATCAACAATCGATAAATTGTTTCTACAAAACAAATTAGGCTATCAGATCAACTTTTAAATCATCAAATATCATTTTATATCAATCGTCGAGTTCAGTTAACTCTATCAAGTTCTTTATCAGAGACTGACTCAGTCTCTTAGAGCTAATCTATCAATCTATCAATCTACCAATCAAATCATCAATCAATCATTTAGCCTATCAATTAGACATTAATTGAATACTTATCAATTAAATTCACACATTAAAATGTCTAAATCAAATCATCTGACTAAATTTTAATATAGTCAAATCAAACAAATTCACCTTAACCAAAAGCGCTATCCCTCGGAACAAATGTGCTATTCTATTAAGAAAAGGTGAGAAACCAAACAAAAGCGCTAACCGTTTTGATGAAAGTGCTAACAAACAAAATAAATGCGTGAAATTAAACAAAAGCGATAACCCTTTTAACAAAAGCATGAACACACCAAACAAAAGCGATAAACTATCAAATGCGTGAACATATCTATCAAAAGAAAACATACAAATAAAAAATGCTAAACTAGTATAAGCGCTAACATACGATGCATATGCGCTAAACTACGAGGCAAAAGCGCTAAAACACAATGACAAAAATAAAAAAATTTCAAAAATATCCTAACACGTACCGAAAAACATGGAAATTTGTATGGAAAGTTACATACAAGCTTGGGATAAGGTACATACCGGATAACCATACTGAGGAGGTCGCTGATATCGTCATACACGCTCAAATCGATGGCTCTCGAATGGAATCACCATTTTGACAGCTTAGCAAGACAATTCTTTTCACTCCACAAGTTGACAAGGATGCAAATGAGGATAAAATTAACCTAGATTAATTTTATAATTACCATTTGAAAGGGTAATTAATGCTTTTAAGTGGGGAAATTTAATTTATTTTTTTAAAATAAACTTAATCGAGGGACCTTTTTAATTATCGAGAGATTAATCATTCAAAATTTTCAGACAAGTTCACGATCAATCTCCCGAGGGGGCACATAATCAAGATTTTTATCTCCATCAGGTGCATTATCGAGACTTGATTTAATCTTTGAAACAATGTTGTCTCAACATCATTTTAAAGAGGGACAAAATGTATACACATAAAATTGGCTATGAGCAATTAATAAATATTTTATATTTATTTAATAATTATTCTTCTATTAAATAGTTGATTTGAAAAGATTAATTTATTTAATTCATTTCATGTCCTTCTATTAATTAATTTAATTGAAACATTTTATTAATTAATTTGTTATATCCTTTTCTTCTAATCAATTAATTAAATATCTAATATTTAATTATTCCTCTATCTACTATCCTATAGTCTCATTAATTAAATAATTTCTTAATTATTTAATCCCTTTTCCAACTCACCTTTCATTCTCCACATCACTTCTTCTTTGCCAACTCATCCATCATGTGGCTAAATCAATTGAACAAAATAAAATAAAATAAAATCATTTATTAGCCACTTATCTTCAACTTCCAAAATAAATGAAATATTGTGTACGTACACATATTTTCTAACTTTCTTCTATATTCTCTCTAACATCCCTATATCTTAGGAGGACTTGAGTCCACTTGTCCTCTCATTCCTACATCTTCTCCAACTATTCTATATCCTCTCAAGTCTTCAACTCAATCAAGGTGACATGAGTGACACTTGTCTTCTCCTTCCCCCTTTCTCTCAACCTTCAACTTCTTGCTCATAGCCACTCAATTTGCAAGATTCAATTATGACCGTTGATCTCTGCCACCTAAGATCATGCACTAAAAAATCTATAAAAAGAGGTCTCCTAAGCCATTTTAAAACTAATAGACTAAAAGCTAATCATATAGTCATTCTAGGAGTCTTTATCTTGCATCTGTGAGTTTGAGTTTGAAGCAATTAGCAATTTTAGAATTCTTATCATAGCTTAATATCATGTTAGCTTAAGTCATTTGCATATGCATATCATAGTATTAGTTAACCATCAGTCCATTCTTCATATGCCATCTTGGAAGCTACCAGTGCTTGTCTAAGAGCAAATCATTTGCAACCAGGAACAATGAAGTTAGGACACAATGAGGTGTAAATCATGAAAGGTATAATCTTGTTTATTTCATTTACTTCAAGTTACTTCATTGGTTGAAGTTAAGTTTCATGTAGCTTTCATTTTTATATTTTATGGTGGACTAACAAGTTTCGAGACATTTCTTTGGAGTTCAACTGTAACCTCAACAATAACATTTGTTGCCAAAGATTTTGAAATATATAACTGTAGGAACATGACCAAACCATAACTCATAAGGAGTCTTACCAGAATCACCTTTTATATGCACCCAGTTAAATGTGTATACAACAATGCTAACAACTTCTCTCTAGTTGATATGCAGAACATTCCCTTCAATCATCATAGTTCTAGCAACATCCAAAATATTTATATTATTCCTTTCAACAACTCCATTCTGCTGATGGGTTCTCAGAGTAGATAACTGTCTATTGATTCCATGTTCTTCACAAAAAGAATTAAACTCACTGGAAGTGAATTCACCTCCTCTATTAGACCTCAGACACTTTAGATTCAATCCTATCTCTATCTCCACTCTAGCTTTGAATATTTTGAATTTCTCTAGTGCTTGAGATTTCTCCCTTGGAAAAGTGACCCACATCATCCTAGAATAGTCATCAATCAACAACATAAAGTATCTGTCTCCATGAAATATTCTCACCCTAGAAGGACCACATAAATCAGTATGCACAAGATCTAATAACGCATTAGATGAATACAATTTTCTCTTGAATGAAATTCTTGTTTGTTTTTCCAATTAACATTCTTTACATACCCGATCAGTAGGCTTCACTATCTTAGGTAGATCTCTAACAACTTGAGTAGAACTTATCTTAATGATGTAGTCAAAGTTAACATGACACATCATTTTATGCCACAACCAACTCTCACCAATATGAGAAATCAAGAAACTTTTCTCACCAACATTCAGATGAAAGATATTACCTTTAGTTTTAGTTCCTGATGCAATTTCTATACCAGAGCTATTCAAGATCTTACATTTCCGATTCTTGAATTGTAAATCATATCCCTTATCAACCATTTGTCCAACACTCAAAAGATTATGCTTCAAACCTTCAACATATAAAACATCATCAGTATTATGCTTACCATCAAGAGAAATAGAACCTCTACCATGGATTACACAAGCTTTGTTGTCTCCAAATCTCATTACATTGCCATCATACTTCTCCATATTCACAAATTTACCTTTATCACCTATCATGTGATGTGAACAACCACTGTCAATCACCCATTCATCTTTCTCTTCAATCTTAGCAGCCAAAGATTTCTCTTTAACAATACAACTTGTAGAATCAATAGATATCGGGTCATCTTCCTTGATAAAAATGAACACAAATTCATCTTTTGAATTCTCTTTCTCATACTCATCATCTGTCACACCTTCATTAGCAACATAATAACACTTCTTCTGATATCTATACTTTTGATTAGGCTTGTAAGGCTTATCATACTTTGACACTCTTTCAGGACACCTAGAAGCAAAGTGATCTATCTTATTGCATGAAAAACATTTCAAGGGTAACTTCCCTTCATACTTATTGGCTCCCTTAGGCAATCTTCTAGCAATAAGTTCTTCAAGATCTTCCAATTCTCTTTCATGTTCTTCCATTTCTCTCATTTCCCTTTCATATTTGGAAACCCTAGTTGAAATTTCTCCGAGATCATACTTCTGCTTCCGGGATACAGTAGCTTTAAATGTAGTCTCAGTTTCGCCATGTGATTCACCAAGTTTTCTCAACTCAGAAGCAACAAGCTTACCAACTAGCATATCTCTTGTCACAGTTGTCACAACCGGATCTCATCAATAGCAACAACTTTATATTTAAAAAGGAGGCAAGGATCTCAACACTTTAGCTACAATCTCATCTTCTTCAAGGAATCCACCAACACACCCGATGTTCAACACAATATCATTCACTTTATCCATAAAGGATGAAATGTTCTCATCTTCTCCCATTCTCAGTAACTCATACTTTCCTTTTAAGCTCTGCAATTTAGCAACTTTCACATGTTTATCTCCTTCATACAGGGTTTCTATCTTCTCCCAAATCTCATGAGCAGTCTACAATCCCATCAGATTAGTCATCTCTGCATCAGCCAGGACACTCAACAATTCTTCTTTGGCTCTTGTGTTATGTTCAACATCCTTGATCTCACCTACCATAACAAGACCATTCTGAGGAACAATTTATGCATTCTTTGTAATCTTCTAATAATATTCTCCAAGACAATTCAAGTGAACTTCAATCTAGTTCTTCTATATAGAGTAATTAGTTCCATCAAATCTTGGACCCTCCTGCTTGAAAACAATAGTTTCCATCTCGGATCTCCTCAAGCAGTCAAGCTCCTTCTAGAGGATCTAGCTCTGATACCAATTGATGGAATCAACAATGTAGGAAAACTAAAAGGGGGGTGAATTAGTTTTCACCAAACTCAAACAAATTAATATCAACTTTAGATCTGATCAGGAATATTAATAGAAAAGATAAACACCACATCAACAACACACATAACACATGGATTTTTGATGTGGAAAACTTGGTCAAGGAAAAAACCACAGTGGGAACCTACCCACAATATGATGATACTTTGCAGTAGTATGTGTAAAAATTACAATGGGGAATGCACATGCATTTAGGCACACTGCCTAAAGATCATTGTTCAAAAACAACAAAGGGCTACAACCCTGGGAAGGCTCATTGCCTTACAAAGATGAAACAACAATTTGGATTACATGAACTAAAAGAATAGCATCTCCAAATGCCTATCATAGTTCTGGTTAAGCACACTATCTGCACAACAACACTTCTTTGCTCTTCTCCACTACCAAAAGATAAATTCACTTGTTGGGTATGTGCAGGATCATGGTGTGCCAAAACAGGCCCTTAAGTGGCAATGAAATTTTAGAAAAATCAGAGTTATGCAACTTGACATGAAAATTTGAATAAGCTGTGAACATTATATTTAAAATATGTAAGAAGAGAATATATAGAAAATTGAATGTAGTTTTTAATCTACTAGTTGTTTTTTGGAAAAAAAAAATCCTATTTGATGAAAATTTCAAACTTCAATGCAGTGGTACTAAAATTTCAGGAAAAAAATAAGAAGTAGACACATGTCTGATCACCCTAATCACAATCAAATCTTAATATTTTTTTATAATATTTATAATATAAGTATTAGACTCATGTTTGGATGTGGCACATATTTTTTTAAATTTTTTATGAATTAAATAATTATTTATGATTTTTTTACTACAACTTTTTAGAAATTTAGAAACTCCTACGTCTGACCACCTTAACTTGGTCAAAACCCTATGAATTTTTTTTTTAAATTTTTTTTCCCTATAGTAGACGAAGCATAGGATGTGATACATGTTTCGGTTTCAAAAAATGTTATACCGTTTGAAAGTAATGAGTGTTTTTCAATCAGTGTATCAATCGGGACTATTGTCAGAATTCAATTAGAAAATAAATAATTATTATTTACTAACGTTGAAATAAGACAAGCCTTATATTGTTGGAAAGCTGGGAACGTCCTTAAAAAACCCTTTTCATTTTATCAATTTTGGCTACAAAAAAAAGTCATCAGCCAATAGTGTAAAGTCTAGAAAATCAAGGAATACTGAAAAACACGTTTTTTCAGTTGACTTTCCAGGCTTGTCACTTCCAAGCCTAATACCAAAGCATTCCCGAGCCGAAATTTGAAATTTGAAAATTTGAGTACAAAAATCGAATATCGAATTTTATCCGATATCCGATTTTTGTACAAAAATTTGCGGTCCCCAAAGAATTTCTGTTTGCCACCATTCATGAAGTAAACTGCCACATGGCAGAAATCTGATATCCGATTAAATCAAATATCGGATTTTATTGGTCATATTTTAGAGAGAGAGAGAAGGAGAGGGAGAGAGGGAGAAAGAGAGAGAGAGAGGAGGAGAGAGAGAGAGAGAGAGAGAGAGAGAGAGAGAGAGAGGGAGAGAGGGAGAAAGAGAGAGAGGGAGAGAGGGAGAAAGAGAGAGAGAGAGAGAAAGAGAGAGAGAGATAGAGAGAGAGAGAGAGCATATGACCCCTAACGACACAATTTGGTGTCTTAAGGGGTCCTATGGTGTCGTTAGGGGTCATATAGTGTCTTGGGACACCATAAGACCCTTTAAGACACTAAATCATGTTGTTAGGGGTCATATTGTGTCTTACGACCCATAACTATGACCCCTAATGATAGTTATGTGATATGGTGTCCCATGAACCCTTATGACCTCTCAGGACACCATATGACCCCTAATGACACCATATTGGGTCACTTTGGGTCACATTGTGTGCTAAGGGGTCATATTATGGTCTATGACCCCTTAGGACACCATATGACCCCTAACGACATGATTTGGTGTCTTAAGGGGTCCTATGGTATCGTTAGGGGTCATATGGTGTCTGTAGGGGTCATATGGTGTCTTGGGACACCATGGGACCCCTTAGGACACAATATGACCCAAAGCGACCCAATATGGTGTCATTAGGGGTCATATGGTGTCCTAAGAGGTCATAAGGGTTCATGGGATGACCCCTATGGACACCATATGACCCCTAACAACACCATAAGACCCCTTAAGACACCAAATCATGTTGTTAGGCGTCATATTGTGTCCTATGACCTCGTAAGACACAATATGACCCCTAATGTTATGATTTGGTGTCTTAAGGGGTTGATTGGTGTTGTTAGGGGTCATATGGTGTCTTGTGACACCATAAAACCCCTTAAGACACCAAATTATGTCGTGAGGGGTCATATTGTGTCCTACGACCCCGTAAGACACAATATGACCCCTAATGTTATGATTTGGTGTCTTAAGGGGTCCTATGGTGTCGTTAGGGGTCATATGGTGTCCATAGGGATCATATGGTGTCTTGGGGCACCATAGGACCCCTTAAGACACAATATGACCCCTTAGGACACAATATGACCCAAAGCGACCCAAGATGGTGTTATTAGGGGTCATATGGTGTCCTAAGAGGTCATAAGGGTTCATGGGATGCCATATGACCCCTATGGACACCATATGACCCCTAACGACACCATCGGACCCCTTAAGACACCAAATCATGTCGTTAGGGGTCATATTGTGTCTTATGGGGTTGTAGGACACAATATGACCCCTAACGACACAATTTGGTGTCTTAAGGGGTCTTATGGTGTCACAAGACACCATATGACCCCTAACAACACCATAGGACCCCTTAAGACACCAAATCATAACATTAGGGGTCATATTGTGTCTTACAAGGTCGTAGGACACAATATGACCTCTAATGACATGATTTGGTGTCTTAAGGGGTCCAATGGTGTTGTTAGGGGTCACATGGTGTCCATAGGGGTCATATGGTGTCCCATGAATCCTTATGACCTCTTAGGACACCATATGACACCATATTGGGTCGCTTTGGGTCACATTGTGTCCTAAGGGGTCATATTGTGTCTTAAGGGGTCCTATGGTGTCCCAAGACACCATATGACCCCTATGGACACCATATGACCCCTAATGACACCATAGGACCCCTTAAGACACCAAATCATAACATTAGGGGTCATATTGTGTCTTACGGGGTCGTAGGACACAATATGACCCCTAAAGACACAATTTGGTGTCTTAAGGGGTCTTATGGTGTCACAAGACACCATATGACCCCTAACGATACCATAGGACCCCTTAAGACACCAAATCATGTCGTTAGGGGTCATATTGTGTCTTACGGGGTCATAGGACACAATATGACCCCTAACGACATGATTTGGTATCTTAAGGGGTCATATGGTGTCCCATGAACCCTTATGACCTCTTAGGACACCATATGACCCCTAATGACACCATATTGGGTTGCTTTGTGTCATATTGTGTCCTAAGGGGTCATATTGTGTCTTAAGGGGTCCTATGGTGTCCCAAGACACCATATGACCCCTATGGACACCATATGGCCCCTAATGACACCATAGGACCCCTTAAGACACCAAATCATAACATTAGGGGTCATATTATGTCTTACAGGGTTGTAGGACACAATATGACCCCTAACAACATGATTTGGTGTCTTAAGGGGTCCTATGGTGTTGTTAGGGGTCATATGGTGTCCATAGGGGTCATATTGTGTCTTGGGACACCATAGGACCCCTTAAGACACAATATGACCTGTTAGGACACAATATGACCCAAAGTGACCCAATATGGTGTCACTAGGGGTCATATGGTGTCCTAAGAGGTCATAAGGGTTCATGGGACACGATATGACCCCTATGGACACCATATGAACCCTAACGACACCATAGGACCCCTTAAGACACTAAATCATGTCATTAGGGGTCATATTGTGTCCTACGACCTCGTAAGACACAATATGACCCCTAATGACATGATTAGGTGTCTTAAGGGGTCATATGGTGTCTTGTGACACCATAGGACCCCTTAAGACACCAAATCATGTCCTTCTCTCTCTCTCTCTCTCCCTCTCGTTCTCTCTCTCTCTCTCTCTCCCTCTCCTCCTCCTCTCTCTCTCTCTCTCTATCTCTCTCTCTCTCTCTCCCTCCCTCTCTCCCTCCCTCTCCTCCTCTCTCTCTCTCTCTCTCTCTCTCTCTCTCTCCTTCTCCCTCTCTCCCTCTTCTTCTATCCATTTCTCTCTCTAAAATATGACCAATAAAATCTGATATCCGATTTTTGCCATGGGGTAGTTTAGTTCATAAATGGCGGCAATGGGAATTTTTTTGGGGGACCACATATTTTTGTGCAAAAATCGGATATCGGATAAAATCTGATATCCGATTTTAGTACTAAAAACCAAGAAAAAAAGGGTTTGTGGGCCATTCTGTAGATTCCAACAGCCGATAGTCTAGGTCCTATGTTTTCTATTGAGGATCACGGGGTTTCAGATAGCTAGAGACAAATTTGTGCTTTTGGGAGATTCTTAAAGTGAAAACTTACATTGTCAATCATGAAGGAGCATATGTGTGGAGGGAAATGGGGAGTAGTAGTCATCGGAAGTCTAAACGCAAAAGAAAACTTTCAAATGACCAAGTTGAAGTGTATAGAGAAAGAGATAGAGAATGTCATTGGAGGAGAAGATAAGGTATGTTAAATATTGCTAATGTTACTTCAACTAAAGAGGAAATTGAAATTGAAAATGTGCCACAAGTTATTGAAAATGAAAATGTAAATTTTGAAAGTGAAAATATTGAAAATTTTGAAAATGTTGAAAGTGATAATGAAAATGCTCAACATGTGGAAAATTTTGACATAGGATGTGAAAATGTGGAAAAATTTAACATTGAAGGTGGAAATTCCTCACCAAGTGAACCATATGTAACACCTAATTACTTTAGAAATGAAGACCCTCTCATGGATGAAAGACAAATTCCAAATCCAAGACCTTCAAGAACCCCAAAATGGTTATTTGAAATCGATGAGAACATTATTGCGAATCTTGAAGGCAAGAGTTTAACAAGAACCATTCGGTTGTGGGCTACAGAACTTTTCAACCAAAATTTTAGCAATAAGACATTGACCGAGCAATGCCAACTCTTTGTTCAATTGCTAAAGATGATAAAGATGAGACCATTGCTAAACAAATTGAAGATTTGTATGAACAAGAAGACGGAGAGAAATTCTATTATTGCAAAAAATCTATTTGACACTCTCAATTCTATTGGAAAGAATACCAAAGAAAGAGATAAGAGAGCCGCTTGAAGAGTGATTACAACCTCCTTAGTAAGCCATCAATTGAGGAAGGCTCATCAAATGAGACAAACTTGTGTTGATTTTAACATAAACCATAAAACTTTGGATAGAGCACTTGCACGAAGACAAAGACTTGATGATCCACTTCAACAAGATACATGGACATTTGGTGGGAGGCTTCCACGTGTTGATAGAAAGTTGACTGATAATGTGAAGGAAGAGATTCAACAATTTTGGCACTCTAATTCTAGAGTGTCACCCAATGTAAAGGACATTTTGAAATTAAGAATTGGCAATCGAGACCGCACACCGCATCCCAAACATTTCTTGGAATCAAGCCAAACAATGTTGTACAAAAAATCTTGTGAATTACATCCAACTTTGCAAATATCACAAAGGGCCTTTGAATCTTTGAAACCATTTTATTGTGTTCCTCTTACGATTCGCAATACTTGTTGTTGCAAGTACCATGTGGAGTTTTCAATGTACCATGAAATTTTATGTCATATTTGTTCTACGAAGCATACTAATGAGATGTTGTAGGAGTGTGGTGCAATGCTATTTCCGAGATCATCAAGAGACTTGCAAGATCTATTTTTATGCCCTAGAGATGATGGCTGCTATTTCTATAGAAATGATTGTTTGAATGAGAAGTGCTCAAAATGCGGTGGGTTGTCAAAGTTTGTTTCATGTTTTCATGAGGGCAGCGAACATGAGTTTGGAAATAATTATGTTGAGAAAAAAATGTATGAGACAGTAAAATATAATTTGAAGAGTGGAGGTGAAGGTTCTAGAAGCGAATTAGTCTCAAGAGAAGTGAGTATTGCTGATTTTATTTTGGATTTTAAGGAAAATCTTTTCTACAAGTATGCAAGGCACACCCATAGGTCTCAGTGGTTGGATCAATAGTTCAGGATGTGTAAGAACTCTTTCCTGATTGGCACTATTGTATCGATGGTTGATTTTATAGAGAACTATACATTGCAACCACAGAATGAGGTACAGTCTTAGTACTACAATTCAGTCCAGATTGCTATTTTTGTTCACATTACATATAGACATGCTCCTGATAGTATAGAAGAGGACAAGAAGATAATCAAGGAGTATCATTTATACATGAGTGATGATAGATCACACTCCTTTGAGTATGTGCAACATTCTTTCGAGAATTTTTTTGAGTTCTTGTATGAGAAAGATATTGCAATTGACTGACATATAATATGGTCAGATAACTGTACGGGTCAATTCAAGAATGCCCGTATGTTTTATTGGTTGAGTAGAATGCATGTGGAGAGGCGTATACCTCATATTTGGTGTTTTTTTGAGGTAGGGCATGGGAAGGGAGAGCATGATGGAGCAGGTGCATGTTTGAAGAGAGCTCTACTTAAGGAGCAATTGAGGATTTCAGGTGCAAATTTCTCTGATGCACGTTCTATTGTTGATTGGTGTAGTTCAACATTGTCACATGGAGGTATTCTTGATTCAGCAGTGAGCAGATTCCTTTGGTTGGTTGAGGAGGCAACAGTGGGAGATAGATTGGATTGTCAAACAATTAAAGATTCTTCAAAGATGCATTCATTTCTTAGCTCAAATGCAAGTACATGGACCATTTGGATACGAGCATTGGCTTGTTTTTGTCAGAGTTATCTTCGGTGTGATTGGGATCAGTGCGAGTCAAGTGAGTGGGTTGATACATGGGTTCCCCACTATCTAACTCCTTTATCTCAAACAATATCCTTGTCAAATGATGACATGGAATGTTCACTTGAGTATGATCGTCTATCAGATCTTGTACAACCAGGACATGTTTTTGTAGTTGTTGCACCACAAGGGAATGAAGAGAGATCAAAATATTGGTTGGCACGATGTGTACAGGGAAAACAAAAGCTAACACAACTAGTGATAGATGATGATGGGTTCACATATCCTATAGGTTTAGTTGTTGTTGTGGGAACTTGGTTGCAAACATACATGATTAGAAAAAATGGCATACCTGCATTTGAAGACCATGAGAGACACAAAACCATTATAATGTATTCACACCTTATTATAGCTACAAATGTCAAGTTGTTGAAGCATCAAGCAAAACTGAAGACCAAAGAGCTATGGACAGTGACTACTGCTAATCATGAAACAATACTAGATACTCTTAAACAAAGAGATGACCCTTCAGGCACACTTGAGTAGTAGGTCCTTAATGGTGCCTTATTTTTTTATCATGCATTTCATTTCAAACAATGATCATTAAACCTTAATGTTCAAGTTTGTTACATGTATATTAAGGATGTGTTCAAAATGGAGGTCTATTGATGAACATTATTTTTGGGCAACACGGTTTTTGCATGCACATAGTGAGTACACTCGATATAATTGGAAGGGACGTATTTTTGCAACACCACTTATGTTCATCCATGCAATTTATGTGTAGACTAACAATTCTTAAAAAATACAGGTTCATGCTAGCTCATTCGTCGTTGACAAGGCCCTCTCTTGGTGATGGTACATATTCCTTTGTGCATTAATGAGATTAAATTGTGGGTCTTGTTGTGTTTATTATCATGAAGATGACTCAAATGCATGTGGCCAGGACACATCTGTAGTGGATCAAATTGTCATGACAGATGATCTATTGAATCAAACATTTGACATTGACTAGTCAAGGTGGTCATCAAACTTTCACTCAGGTAACCTTTTCTATTTTTATTCATTAATAGTTTATAAAATAAAGTCAGTTAGATTTTGGCAATTGAATAACATTCTTCCATTTTCAGACATTGACATCACATTCACCTAATATTCTCTCCACAATGGAGCATGGTGTTCTCTAGCAGTAGCATCTTTGATGCTTTTGACAGTAGTATGAGTCAGATTAGTAAATTTCTATTTTGATGCTTCCCACAGGGCTTTGCAACTTCACATTGTGAGTGTGCCCCTGTTACAAATGAATTGTACTTTAATCGACATAGATGGTCTATGATGGCTTTTTTGTAAGACTATATGGTTTTATTACATATATTGTACTTTAATCGACATATAACAATATCCAAGTGGTGGTTGGCATGAGCTTGAATATGGTAAGTTGTATGCATCTTGAAGTTGAATATGATATGTTGTATACATCTTGAAGTTGAACTTTGATTAGACTTTGTCAGCATTTGATGAATCATAAATGTCATTTCATTATTAATCTTGTGAGCGTGACATGTAGGAATAATAACTAATTGAGAACATCAATTCAAATCCATAATATAGAGGATACTAATTTATTTATTGCAGTTTAGTGCAAAACTTATTTATTTTTTCTAATAATGAAATAGGTACAACTGTATTGAGATAAAATGAAGCTTTTCTCTGATATGAAGATGTCACATTGGCAAATTGGTTTATATTATAATACACAAGACGTAAGTAAAATCAAAACGCTCTTGTCAAATCCTTCCAAATTCTATGTTAACTTGTGACTCATTACTGTATGCTGGGAGAGGGAAGAGTGTGTGGCTTCAGGGTACAGTTTTGGACTTGAACCATATTGCATAAATCTCAAGGCTTCAACTTGATTATCATTAAAGGTTTCTAATTGTTTACAAAATATCCTTTCATGATGGATAATAATGCCTAACTAGACATGTAAGAGCTGACAGTTCGTCATCACGATGAGTAGAAGGAGAAATCGGCCACGCGACAACATTCCATTGAGTGAGACTGATGATTTTTTCACCAATCGAAAAATTTCTGCCCTAATAAAACCATAGGGAAACTTGAAAAACTGAGATAGGATTTTGTAGGGACCCCTCTCATGGTCCTATAGGTTCAAATGGATCATTCGCAAGTGCTACAGATTCTGAGTTAGGGCCCATCAAAGTTTGACAATTTTGAGCACTTAGGGTGCTCAAGGGACGATGCCGGTAGGGTATGACCCCGAGTGTTTGATCGAGTGGGGGGGAAAAATAGGAGCATGCATAGGGTAATAATTCCTAACTCAACATGTCAGAGCCAATGGTTCGTCATCACGATGAGTAGAAGGAGAAATCGGCCACGCGACAACATTCCATTGAGTGAGACTGACGAATTTTTTGCCAATCGAAAAACTGCTTCCCTAATAAAACCATAGGGCAACTTGAAAAACTGAGATAGGCTTTCGTAGGGACCTCTCTTGTGGCCCCATAGGTTTAAACGGATTGTTCACAGGTGCCATGGATTCCAAGTTAGGGCCCGTCAAAGTTTGATAATTTTGAGCACTTAGGGTGCTCAAGGGATGACGTCGGTAGGGTATGACCCTGAGCATTCGATCGAGTGGGGGGGGGGGGGGGGGGAAATAGAAGCATGCATAGGGTAATAATTCCTAACTAGACATGTTGGAGCTGACGGTTTGTCATCGTGATGAGTAGAATGAGAAATCGGCCACGCGACAACATTCCATTGAGTGAGACTGACGATTTTTTTGCCAACCGAAAAATTGCTGCCCTAATAAAACCGTAGGGCAACTTGAAAAACCAAGATAGGCTTTTGTAGGGACCACTCTCATGGCCCTGTAGGTTTAAATGGAACATTCGCAGGTGCCACAGATTCTGAGTTAGGGCCCATCAAAGTTTGACAATTTTGAGCACGTAGGGCGCTCAAGGGACGACGCCGGTAGGGTATGACCTCGAGCGTTCAATCAAGTGGGGGGGCAAAATAGGAGCATGCGTAGGGTAATAATGCCTAAATGGACATGTCAGAGCTGACGGTTTGTCATCACGATGAGCAGAACGAGAAATCGGCCACGTGACAACATTCCATTGAGTGAGACTGACGATTTTTTTGCCAACCAAAAAATTGCTGCCCTAATAAAACGCCGAGCATTCGACCGAGGTGGGGGGCAAAATAGGACCATGCATAGGGTAATAATGAATTTTATCAAGTATTGTTCATTAAATGAATTGTATTGTTCATGAAATGTATTGTTCATTGAATGAATTGTATTGTATTGTTGATTAAATGAATTTTATTGTTCATTAAATGAATTATATCGTTCATTATAAAAACAATGCTTACGATGAAATGAAATGGATTGTATTGTTCATTAAATAGCCATTATTAACCATTGTTAATTATTGGAATGAAGATTAAAGATTTCCATGATAACACCACGCACAGATGAGCAACAATTTATATGATCGAATATCAACTTCTGTATATATAAAAATGTCAAATGATTACAAATGTATGTCCTTACACAAATATGGCATAAATGCCAACTGAAACAAAATTTATGTCTAAATACATGAATGTATGTCCATATACAAAATATACATGCCAACTAGACATGTAAGCATCCCACAACTATCTATAACATCCTAAGCTACTGATGGATCATCAAAATCGATCCTCCTCGCCGCACTGCTCGGCTTTGAAAGATCTTGCACAAAAAAAAAAAAACCACGATTAATATTAGTTATATTATATAATTCACATTCAAAAAGTTAACATAAAAATGGACTATAATTGAACTATTCATGTTTACCTCATCTCCACATTTTCTCTTTAGCTTTGCAGGACTCTTGATGTATGTCTTCGGTAGAGGAGGTATGTTTTGAATATTTTCATACACAACCTACATATGTTCAGAAACATGACATTGATACAAGTTAGCATATAATTGTCACTGATAATAACAAATTATATCTACTAATCAAAAAATAAAATAAACACACATCTACTCGAGGCATCTCTTCTTCTTCTTCAGGTATACTGGGTGTACTCATCAAGGATGTGAAGCCAAGAATTCTCTGTATATATACACAACAAGTATATGAAACTATCAATCTATTTCTAGACATGTATAATCACTATAAGTTATTTAAACTATTCATTCAATCATATTTGCATTCAATTACCTTTCCCTTGTCTCCAACTGCACTACCAGATCCTAAATCACACTACCTCGCACTCATGCTACTTGTGCCCTACAAGAGTAAAAAAAGATATACATGCAAGTTATTACATAATCTAATTAATACCAATATAAATGATGAACATGTATGTACAATAAAATACAAACGACTAGGTGCAAAAATATATGTACCATAAAGCTATCAAGCCCAAATGAAATGGCCGACAAGGTACCCTCCTGAATCTATCTCAACTCATCCTCAGTCATCAACTGTTAAATAGACCATGTAAATAAAAATTAGTACTTAATATTATCTAATTTATAAATATTTAATTAAAATATAACATGAACTATGAAAATAAAAATCTTACCACTACATCATCAATGTATGATGACAGTGCCTCCTCGCCTCTAGCATGTGAGGACTCCCCAGGGTATCCTCCAGTCTATGTAATAACATCTAGTGCATCATGCATCTCATGCACCTCATAATCTGCACTGTCCACAAGATGATCAACGGGCTGTCCTACTGGACCCAAGCATACGTGCCCACACATGACACAACTATGGGGCACGCATATGTGTGGAGCCGAGGATGATGTGTCAACACCACCGGATGCACCGCTACCATCAAGAGTAGGCTGAGCTACTGATGCAACCTAAGAAACCAAAAGGCTAATCAAAGAGTGAATAACCGATATGGTTCGTGAAGCCGCCTCATGAATGATATCAGGATGCTGCACTATAGGTGGGGGATCAACAGGAGGAGGGGGGACATACGGGCCCTAGACTACTCTGACTGCCCCAGGTCTATTTTGGGGTATACCTAAACCTACACCCTGGAAAGGTTGGATGTCAAAGTAGTTCACATGTTTGTGTAAAATAAACTCAGCATACAATTTTTTTATAAAATAGAAGGGGATATCAAGATTGTTGTTGGGTGGTTTGTCGAAAACCATCCACCAATGATCCCAAAAGTTTTTCACAATCACATCATTTGTGCACCATTTAATAGAAAGTTTTTGTTTTTTGGGATCTACGAGCTGACCAATACGGGGATTGACAAACAATGAGGCGATTTCGGCTTTGGATATCTCAAGATCCTTGATATCCTTATACGACAAGCCATCTGCACATTTTTCCCTCATAGAATCTTGCCACAAAAGGGCGGCATCGTGCTCCTCAATCATGGTTTCCATACTTTTTATGATCGACGTGAGAGGATCAAACATTGGGTTTAGATGAGCGATCCTACGATATACTTCTGCAATCCCCCTCAATTCATTCAAATTTTGTGCAATCAAATCCTGAATTGAAGGGGGGTTTGGCAAATGAGGGTTTGGCTGTTGCAGTTGTGGTTCGTCAGTGTTTTCATTGTTATCCCCTATTTTTAACCTAATTGAATGTAAACAATTAAATTTAGTTAACAAACTTAAACAATTAGGTATTTGATTTAAAAAAACCTAGTTTCCATAAAAAAAACCATATTTTCAATGAAAAATCAAATAAACATTAACAAAAAATACAAAAAATGAATGAAAATGATTCAAAACGATAAAATTCTTACCTCTGAATCTATCTTTTAGCAAATTTTTGTCAAAAAACCGGATATCGGACGGAGCGGATATCGGATTGTGATGAAATCGCGTGAGCCATGAGTTAAAAATGACTCACGGGTTGCCACTGTCAAAATATAAAAGTCTCAGAAAATCGGATATCCGATTTTTATACTTAAATTATTTTTAAATAACATATATAATATAATAATATATTATATAATATATTATATAATAATATATTATATAATATATTATATAATAATATATTATATAATATATTATATAATATAATACATATTGTATTATATTATACATAATATAATATAATATAATATAATATTATATATAATATAATATAATATAATATTATATATAATATAATATAATATAATATAATATAATATAATATAATATTATATAATATAATATAATATTATATAATATAATATAATATAATATAATATTATTATATAATATAATATTATATTATATTATAGTATAATATAATATTATAATATAATATAATATAATATTATATTATAATATTATATTATATTATATTATAATATAATAATATAATATTATATTATATATATTATTATATAATATATATTATATAATATAATATTATATTATATATATTATTATATAATATATATTATATAATATAATAATAGATTATATATTATATAATATGTAACATATAATATATTTTTTAAATTAAAATTACAAATAAAAATTGGATATCCGATTTGCATAGGTAATTACCAGGCCAAGGTGTACTGACACCCAGGCCAAGCAAAAAGTCAACACGGATTTTTGCGTTTTTAGGTGAGTGAAGAAGGCTATTTTTTTCACATCGCCACTTTTTGGCCCCCCTTGATCCTGCACTAACCTTGTTCGCACATACAATACTCTCAAAGATCATAGATACAAGCACAAATAAACAACTTACATGAATACAACACTTATTTATATAAATCATTAACCTTAACCTTAAGGTCATCTCAACACATAGGACCTAATTACAAAACTACATCACACGATACATAAATCCATAACTAGACCAATACAATGTCACCAAAGACATAACATGGACCCATATGAAATTCTCGAACATGCAACACCACCAAATCATTAGCCAAGATCATTCGCAACATGCTAAACTACCAAATATGTCGCATAACACAAAAAGTACCACCAGACCAATAAAATATTCAATAATGCACACCACGATCAATGCAGACCACCAAAACCCATAGAACATGATCAAAGAATATCAACAAGCAATATGAATTCTACCGCAATAATTCCAACAACTCGGATAACAAGAATCATCATTATTTCATCACTAGAGATCAAGAACACCAACTGACAAATTGATAGATACACTTGTGAAGTTCCAAATCATAAACCACCCAATCTAAGGACACACATGAACGTCCCAAACACTCCAAAATCTGCACAACATAAGGAATCAAATAACCTAGAAATCACAACATTGCAAAATAGAACCAACATAAAAAGTAACCATCACAATGGATCACATAACTCAATCAAATCACCTTTCAGAACACTGAAACTCATACTGAATCAACTAGAGATAAGTATCTCAAAACCCATTAACCTACATCAACACATCTGCAACAAATCACCCAAACCAACTCTCTACAACATACCAATTCTCTGCAACACATGAATATGTTGACATCAATGACAACTAAGCATTCCAAAAACTCTAATATCCAACATTCCAATCATGGAAACACTCCTTTAACATCTAGTTGCATGCAATCAAGAAGACAAATATACATTTTACACAATACTTTACACATAGGCACATCCTTATATTATATAAGAAGCCACATGCTATATATCTATATGAGGAAAATTTGAAGTAACTTCCTTCAAGACCGAATAATATCAAAAGAATCTCACCATTTCCAGAAATCTAGATCCTATAGTCTCAAGGAAAGCAAGATTTACAGTCTTCAAACTACTCAGTCACTACCACACTTTTGATACACTACTCTAATAAAGACATTCACACATCTTTCATCCAATCAAATCATTCAAGGCACTCTAATCCATTAATTATGCATGATATATATGTAAGCACTCATTGAAGGTATGAAATCAACAGTTCCTTGCATTTAACTATTTCATATATTACAATTTTCTCCAATCCAAATGCACTTCTATCTAGAACTTCATCCCATTAAAATATTTCATTTACTCATCTGATACTAACATTATCTAATTTTTCACTAAGTCTAGTGCACTTCTCTATAGTGTCCTCCCTTGCACACACTATTAGAGATTCAAAATGAACATGATAGATACACTTCGTCACATAAAACGAGGGACCACAACACTCAAAGTACAAGATGACCTTTATGGACAACAACAACACGAGAAAGTCCAAAAGAAAAAGATCATCAAATCCAACATTAAATCATGAAAAATTGCCGACGAAATCAATCAAGAAATAAAGCGTGACAAGTGGCACCACATAAAACAAAATAGATGAAAGAAGAATTGAAAAATTTCAAAAAATAATTTAACTCCAATGATGCTAGCACAAATCACAAAATAACTCAAGGTAAATAGCCAACTTAATCAAATCTACATCACGAGGTGACCAATATCAGTCACACCAATGGGAGTAATCGCTACACATCACTTGAGGGTACAACACTCTGAATGTGTTAGAGAGTACGCGCCAAATATTTAAAAACATAAATTTATTTATATATCTATATTTCTTTTATCATTTTTTAATGCAATGCAATCTAATCTTTTACGAAGGTCTAGGAAAGTATCCTTTGTGAAAGAAGATAGATGCAAGACAAAAATAAAGTGTTCATACACACAGAAGGAATGTACTAATGACATAATTAATATTCAAGATATCCTATCTATGAAATTACCACATTTACTGAGTGACAATAGAAATAAATATCTAATCCTCAACTAATCACTCAATAATATACTACAATTTTCACCATTTCCCTTAATACACAATAAATAGCATACAGATGACAACAATGGTCAACATGATGTCAATGAACAATTTAATCAATCATATATTCACACAGGTAAATTTACTCATAAGAAATGGATCTCATTACTTAATCTCCAAACGAATTTTAGTATCAAACTTTGATTACTCCTACTAGCTTTCATTGAGCAAGAACTTCCCTACAATTCAAATAGGGTAAGGAGATAGCATCCTTTCTTAATCTATCCATTCAATCAACAATATATTTCATTGAAACCACACAACTTCTTCACAAATCTAAAACTTTTATCTACCAAACCAAGTAAGAACATAATGGTATAATTTCCAAATTTCCTATACTACACATGCAATCCATCAATTTTACTTCATTCCAAATATATATTGTAACACGATCTTTTAATCTATTAATTCATAAAACTTCCTACTTTTTTTCTCACAAAATATATTTTCAATCTTGAAAGCAAATTTTATTCCATCCTAACTTCTATTTTAGTGTATGCAAAATCATATTCATCAATGAGCATTCAATGCTTCTACTTAATATTAAGAAACTTATAAGTTCTATGAATCATTTACGCAAATAGTGAGGAGAGGGGGGAAAACATTGCCAAACAATCAATATATGCACAAAAAAATTATATATATGGACAATTTGAATTTTCTTAGGCATGCCATATTTATTGTACTATGCAGCTACTTACATTATTCTCTAAATATGCAAGTTCAACCTTCAACGAGATCTCCTAGCATTATAAATGCAACTAGAACCTCACATTCTTATTGAATGTTATGATTTATTCAAAGTATATTTTCTTGCATGCATGATTATAGATATATACAAACACCCAATAATTCTATTGATATCAATACATCACCAGTTAACTCTTTAAATTTTCACGAAGAAGGATAAGGGAAGGAAAAAGACATTATTTAAGCTACTATTTACTTTCTACAGATGGATATTATGCAAATTATTCAATTTCACATCATGATCTACACTAAATCATTCTTATATGCATAATACAAACACTTCATCTTACAGCTCTTGACAAAATTGACGTAACAAGCTATTCCTATAAATATAGCGTCCATTAAATGAATACATAATTTTTTTTCTCCCTATAGCATAATCATTTATATTATGAAGACAACTTTTATCATATAGATAAGCAATTGAAAGAAAGACCGCATAGAATCATATAAACATCACACACATCCAGGAGGCATGCATAAGAAATGACTACATAAATTGCCCACGATTATGATTTCTAAAGGACTTAGGAAAAGGACACAAAGCATAGATATCTTAAAATCTCTAGGGTTCTAAATGCTTTTCTCCATCAACAATCTCATGAATATCTAGAATGAAATAAATATTATAACATACCACACACGACTAAAAATAAAAACCTTATCTAGAGATCCTTGTGTTTGCAACATGGGCTCTATTACTAGATGTAATGCCCACCAAAATAGCCTAGAGAAAATAACTAGACTAACGAACAAATGGAGATCATTTTTTTAAAAACATCTACTAATGCAACAGAGTAAACTATCATTACTCCAATTCATAAATCAACATAACATGATTGCATAAAACATCATGAAGATAACCATAACCTCATACAACGCAAGCGGAAATAACATTATAACAATCATCATTTCAATGCACACCTATAACCAAACTTACACATAACTTTAGGGAGATGCAATAAAGAAAATATAGGTACAAAATAGTATTACAAAGATAGTCCAAATCCAATACAACAATCAAACCATCTTTAAGACAAACTAAGACAAGATTACAACTCATGAATCTTAGGAAACACTCCTGAGATAGTCTCAGACACTCAAATCTTGCTAATACACACACAAAATCATAAGGAGATACAAATGAGACATAATGAAATCCAAATATCATTCCACAAGCTCCTTAGACTTAAACAAAATCACAGAAAAAGGAAAACAAGGATTCATCAAGAGAAAATGCAGAATATGCATTCCCAACAACACACACCATCTCTAAATGCAATACTTTAAATTCCTTTTTTAATCATCTTTAAATCTCTCCCCAAAATTAGATTAAAATTCAAACATCAAATCCTTTCCCCAAGATAATATTTCAACAATCACAATGTAGACAATCTTTTCAAAATAAAAATTACAAAGAGAAACAAAGCTCCAACCTAGAAATCGTAATCCAAGGCAGGAACAACTGACGAAGAGCAATCCAAAATCCAGCGAATCCAATCCAAAATGCAATCAAACATCTCAACAATCCAATCCAAAATTACAAAGCTTCAAACCAAAAATTGCAGAGAAGCCAACCTCGACAACGCACATGAAAAACCATTAAATAGAAAATTAAACTCAAAACTATAGAAATCCACTGGCCAATAAGAAAATTCTAATAAATTATATATTATACCTACCATGTGTGAAAACAAGGTAAGTATTATTAACATTATTATTTACTTACTCCACTCAAAATCAACCAATAGAAATAAGGGATAGGTAAAATTTATAATACAACCAATTATGCAAATAAAAATAATAATTTAATAGTATAAACATAAATGGGATAATAACAAATCAAATCCCAATAATTAATTAAATAAATAAAAGCTTAATAAATAGATACTCATAATTAAATATAAAATCA
The DNA here is from genome assembly GCF_030272615.1 of Cryptomeria japonica. NCBI lineage: Eukaryota > Viridiplantae > Streptophyta > Pinopsida > Cupressales > Cupressaceae > Cryptomeria > Cryptomeria japonica. Next base: position 531,748,372 of record NC_081414.1, read on the forward strand.
AATCAACAATAAAGCATAAAGCATAAACAATAAACAATAAATAATAAATAATAAATAATAAATAATAAATAATAAATCAATTAAATAATAAATAAATAATCATTAAACAATAAATGAATAATAAAATAATCGATTAAGCAATAAATCAAATAAACCAATAAATTAATCTCAATTAAAAAATTATAAAATCTCAACAATAAATTAAATATCAAATAATCAATTAAACATTAAATAAACTAAATAAATAAATAGCCAATAATAAGTCAATTAATTAAATAAATCAAGCCCAATTAATCATTAACCAAGCCCATATAAATAAATATTAAATAACCATCCAAATAATAATCAAATAATCAAACCATTAAATAAATCAACTATAGTATTAATAAAATATTAATCAAATATTAATTACATATAAATCTCATACTCACAACACCTCAAGCAACTTGACATAGGGTCAAACATCGACACAAGACTCTAACCACCAACTCGCTCCACAACACAACTGATAAGGTACACAACTTAAGCCTAAAGTATGAGAGGGAAACACATGCCATCTCCGACAAGTTGCCATTGGGATAAGACACGCTTAGACCTATGATACCAGGTGGAGTCAATGTCTAGTACCTGCAATCCTACATCCACCACTACACACAATGTAAGGTATATAGAACACATATACATCATAAATGATCAAGCAAGTGATAGGTAATCACAACGTCATATCATGCTCGCAATGAGTGGTATGACATCGTCTCTAATCACGAAGACACTAGAAGACAATCTCAATCATCGTACCATGAATTCATACATCACAATCATAGAATAGGGTTAGCGTAATCATAATGTCATTAAAATTCCGCTAGCAATATGATCCATAATGAATAATGAACACACATAAATAATCAAATATAGATCCATCTTCGTATCCAATTCAATCATGAAATAGGGTTAGTACATAGCACGATACCAACAAATCATCATAAAGTAGACTAAGCTAGATCAATATAATCCTTTGATGTACAGAAAGACAAAATGAATCAGGGAAGGGCCCTACACAACATATGCAACACTCACAGAAAACTTATGGATATGAAAACCAAAAATAGACATTGAATACTTAGGACCAAGCTTGAATAACAATTCTAGAATTAATTGTAAATCTCTTTAATAATGTTTAATTTTTTTAGCTATGTTTTTAGTTTCTTAATCGTGGAGATGTAGTCTTGGATGTGGTTAAAACTTTTAGGATCAAGATTTATCAAGTCATTATCAGTCTAATATCCCTAATATTATTGGTTTTACCATACAATTTTTTAAAAGTCTTCTAAGATTCTTTAGGTATTTTGCATGATTCAATATGAAATTATAAATTAAAATATTAATAAACATATGCATCCAAGAATTTTCATGGTATTGGCCTCCCACATTATCTTGCAATAGAATTAGTGGGCTAAAAAATGGTTTATTGTATATATTTTTGGACATAATGGATCACTGAGAGGGGGGTGAATCAGTGATTTAAACCCTTTTTATTAATCAGAGCTATACCAGTTCAATATGAAATACACAAGATGCAGACCAATTACCAAAAAATTGCAAACAATGTGTGTAGGAGAAATAACTTAAGGATTAATACTTCACACACATGAAGATGCAACATATAACACCAGATGTATGAGGAAAACCCAATGTGGGGAAAACCTTGGTGAGAATAACTGTTGGAGATCTTCTGCTCCAATCTAGCCTCACAATGAAAAGATTTGATTACAAATTTTAGGGCACCAACCCAAGGAGCACCAACCCCTGATTTATGAGCACCAACTCAAAGGAGCACCAACCCCTACACAATTTATAGGCTACAACCTAAAGGAGCTACAACCCCTGCACTAAACACCTACTCAGTGTAAACAATATGAAAAACTCAGATAAACAATCAGAATCCTTGCTGCAAATGAATTTTTGCAACCTTTCAAGGCTTTGCACTGTCAGTTTCTATCTTACCGGTTTATATCAACTCGACACACACTGCAACTTAGTCTTCCTACTGGTTCTAACTCTCCTTAATCTTCTCTCCCTCTGTTCTGCTGAACTCAAATCGCACTTGGTCACTCTCTATCAGGTACTTCTTCTTTTATTTTGTCACCTCTGCATTCTATGCTCACTTTGCTAGTTTGTTCCTTACACCGGTTTACCCTACTTCTTTTTATCGATATAATCTTCACTTAAAAACACTTCAAGTTTTTTTCTCTTCAGCTCTTAGACAATAATTTCACTCTCTTCTTTACCATTTAGTAGTAGCAACTATATTTGTCTTAGGTCACCATATTTAATCTGAAGCTTTCCCGCCAAAAATTGATTAAATCAGAGGGTGGCTAGGGTTTCCTTCTTCTGACCAAATCTGCATCCAATTTGATCCGATCCACCTTGGATCACACACCCGCATTGGAGGAATAATCTATCATGGGTTTTCCATATGTCCATAATATGTTTACCAAAAATAGCAAACCCGACCATGATTTTCGGCCTTGAAATCTCTTGACTCATTTATGACCCAACTATTTCCTTCTTGAGGTCCTCTTGTAATCTGATTTCCTTGCTTCGATCCAGGCACCAAAAAATCCTTGATATTTCTGTCGTTCATTCTTCCTCAAGCCGTATTGATCTATTATCGACCCATGATTTGTGGCTATTTCATTTAATGTCGACTAACTACTCCAACAACCATGTCGATAGAAACCTCACCAACTTCTGCATGCTTGCCACCTCATCTCCATGTGGCATCACATTGACATACACTCATCTCACTGACACAAGGTCAATTTAAACTTGATCATTCATCAAACTCATACTGACACAAGCCCTTACCGGTGAGATCTTCTCCTACTGCTAACTAGTAGTGTTTACTACACTGGTAGCACAACTTCACCTCCAGTTGTTTGTGATCTCTTTGTCACTCTGCCTCTTTATCACAAACATTATCACAAGAAAACAACCAACCTTTATACCGGTTACAACTGGGTACTTCATATCACCTCTTACCGGTGATGTCACTAACAGTCTCAATACCTACTTGTCTTCCACCATATCGGTTGACAAGCCTTCATATTAATCTTCCTTATGCTGGTTCAATCTTCTTCATACCGGGTTGACATATCCTACTGGTAGCCTACAATACTAGTTGACATCAATGACAACTCAATACCAACAATCTCCCCCTTTGGCATTGATGTCAACATTATGTTTTCTTCTGGTTTCCCAGTTTCTCTCCTCCTTTGACAATAATGGCAAAGAGAACCTTAGTCAGACACCAATTTTCCTTGGCTACACCTGGTTAGGATACAATCTCCCCCTGTGTCCATGCTTTATGATTCAAGAGTCATAAGAGAGTAAAAAAGATTGACTCCCCCTAAATCATACATTCTCCTATGCATTTAAGTGTTGTCGGATGGTGGGACAACTCCCATCTTTTGTCCTAAGTACTCAAATGGACCTAAAGGAAGTGTCTTGGTAAATATGTCAGTAATCTGCTCACCCGTTAGAACATATTCAACTATGAACTCCTTGTCTACTACCTTCTCCCTCAAGAAATGATACTTGATTGCAATTTGTTTTATTCTTGAGTGCATTACTGGATTCTTGGAGATGTTGATTGCACTTGAGTTATCACACCAGATTTGAAGAGGATCTGGTATTTCTACCTATATTTCCTTCAATGTCTGCTTCATCCATAAAACTTGTGAGCAACATGTAGCAACAACTATATATTCGGTCTCAACAATGGATAATGACATTGAGTCTTGCTTCTTGTTGTGCCATGATACTAACCGGTCTCCTAAGTAGAAAGCACCTCCACTTGTACTTTTTTTGATCATCAATGCTTCCTACCCAATCTACACCAGTATAAGCCTACAAAGAAAAGTCTCCTTTCTTTGGATACCACAGGTCATAGCTGATAGTTCCTTGCAAATACCTGAAGATTCTTCTGACAACATTTAAATGAGACTATTTTGGACAACTTGGAATCTTGCTACCATGCAAACTGCTTGTACAATATCTAGTCTAGATGTTGTAAAATATAATAGATTACCAATCATAGACCTATACAATGTTTTCTCAACTTTCGGTGACTCATCTAGTTTTCTCAACTTACAACCAATGACCATGGGAGTACTTACCGATTTCTTGTCCTCCATTTGAAATTTCTTTAGCATGTCTTTCACATACTTGGTTTGGGAGGTGAAAATTCCTTTCTCTTGCTATGGGATCTGCAAACCAAGAAAATAGGACAACTCACCCAGTATAGACATCTCAAATTATGTCTTCATCTAATCTACAAATTATTTGCACATGATGTCCTAGTCTCCACCAAAGATAATATCATCCACATATACAACAATTGTAATCATGTGATCTTCATTTACCTTGACATACAAGTTACTATCTACATTGCCTTTGTGGAATCCTTGCTCCTTCAAGTATTTATCCAACTAGGAATACCATGCTCTAGGAGCTTGCTTCAAACCATGCAAGGCTTTCTTCAACCGACATACAAAACTCACATCATCATGTAAAAGATAACCCTTTGGTTGTTCCATATATACCTCTTCTTCAAGGTTACCATTCAAAAAAGTGGATTTGACATCCATTTGGTAGACCTTGTAACCTTTATAGGCAGAGAAAGATAAAAACATTCTTATTGCCTATAACCTAGCAACTAGTGCAAAAGTTTCTTCGAAGTCAATACCTTCCACTTGAGCATATCCTTTGCAAACTAACCTTGCTTTATGCTGGATTATCTTTCCTTTTTCATTCATCTTATTCCGGTAGACCCACTTGGTACCTATGACATTCTCGTTTGCCAGTCTGGGAACAAGTTCCCATGTTTGATTCTTCTCAATTTGTGTCAACTCTTCATCCATGGAATCTTCCCATTTCTCACTTTTTCTAGCTTCATCAAAAGTTCTAGGTTCAAGTTCTGTCATGAGGCAAAAATTTACCCGCTCATCATTTTGGGCTAGTCTTCTTCTAGTTTGCACCCCTTCATTTTTATCTCCTATGATCTGTTCTTCAGGATGATTCTTCTGTACATATTGGTTGGAGTTCTTGCTTGGTGCTTCCTCTATTGGTCCATTTTCAGATTGGTCTTCACGCTCATCATCTAAAACATCAATATAGGGTGCCGGTGCAGATTATTTCTTATGTAGATATTCATCTATTCTCACATTTATGCTATCAACCATTTTTCTCAAGTTCTTGTTGTAGCATTTGTAGGCTGTGCTCTTGGTTGAGTAACCTAAGAATATTCCTTCATCACTTCTGGAATCAAAACTTCCTAATCCATCTGCATCTCTCTTGATGAAGCACTTACTTCAAAACACCCTAAAATGCTTGAGTGATGGTTTCCGGTTGTACCATAACTCATAGGGAGTCATTTTATTGTTTACTCTTAGTTGTACCTAGTTTAATGTATAGACAATAGGATGAATTATTTCCTTCCAATATGTATCTGGTATGCTAGCCTCATTTAACATTGTTCTAGCCATTTCCTTTACTGTCCTATTCTTCCTTTCTGCCACACCATTCTGCTGTGGTGTTCTTGCTATTGAATACTATCTTCGGATTCCATGTCTCTCATAGTAGTCAATAAAATCACATGAAGAATATTGTCCACCTCGGTCTGATCTTAAACACTTTAATCGATGTCCACTGTCATTTTCAACCATCCTTCTAAAAATATTGAATCTTTCAAATGCCTATGATTTTTCATGCAGAAATATCACCCAAGTCATTCTTGAGTAGTCATCAATGAATAGCATGAATTATCTCTCACCGGTCAGAGCCCTTGTCCTTGATGGTCCACACAAATATGTATGTACTAAGTCTAGAGGTCTTGAGGTATTATACTCTTTTGTTTTGAAGCTCACTCTAATTTTCTTGCCTTTGATGCATTCATCACATAAGGTACTTGTTGGTTTAGTTATTTGTGGAATGTTTCTTACATACGGGTTCTTGCTTATCTTCACCAGATTGTCAACGTTCACATGACCTAATCTCTGGTGCCACAACCAATTTTCATCAACCTATCCCAACATGCATTAGGACGCATAAAATTCCTTTATATTGTAGACATTACCATATGTTCTCTTTCCTTCTGCCACAACCTGACTGATACTCTGCTTTCTTATCTGACAATCGGTAGCATCAAATGTGAACTTGTACCCTTTGTCACACATTTGACTTACACTTAGCAGATTATGTTTCAGGCCTTCCACGTAGTACACATCATGAGCCTTAAGCTTTCCATCAATATTCAATGTACCACAACCTCTAATCTTGATGGAGGAGTTGTCACCAAAATGAACAGAACTACCATTCCAATCATCAAGCTTGATAAAAAATTTCTTGTCTCCGGTCATGTGATTTGAGTAGCCACTATCAACTACCCACAAATTCTTCCTTTCAACCTATAGAGAAGTCTGCATAATCAAGCTTGACACCGTCTTGTTCTTCTCTTTCTCTATCCAAACCCGCTTCTCTTCTTTCTTCTCCTCTTCTGTCATCTTGTGTTTTGGTTTAGTTTCTCTCTTCTGATCCGGTGTAGTTTTCTTTTGCTCACCAGTTCTCAGCTTACAATGCCTTGCTATGTGACCAAAATTTTGACACTTATAACATTTTACATTAGCATTGAAAGATGTATCCAAAGCATTCTTGAGGACATCTACACACTTCTCCTACACTCATAACTTTTATGACCAAACTCATTGCAATTGTAGCAAGTGACATTTGTACCTTGTAATGCAGCAAATGATTTTCTACTCTCAAAACTGGGATTTACATTCATTTTCCTATAGTCTACCATTCTATGACCAAACTTATTACACTGGTGACAATAACCATGAAAGTTTGGAACATACCAGTTAGATTGTCTCGGTCCTACAAATGACTGCCTCACCAGGGATCTTCTTTTCATGCTGCTAACTCTAGTGAATCCTTCATGATCAACTCTTGCATTTCTCCTTGGATTTGCATGTCGGTGCATTGAGTATGGTCTCCAATTTATTGATTGTGTATACTAGTTTTTGTGATGATTCTTGACAACATTTTCATATGTCTTCTTACCGATATCTTTTCTTACTCTGAATGTCTTCTTCTCTTCACTTTCATTTAAAGAAGTAAACAATATCTCATTACTGGGTGTGTCTTTTCTATTTGAACTTTGACTCTCTTCAAATCCTAAGCCATCGATATCCTTAGATTTCTTCTTTTTGCTCAACATCTTGTCTGAAGCTTCAATGCTACCTTCAAATTTGCTTCTTACTTTCATTTCTTCCTTGATTTTCTCTAATTCCTTCCAGAGCTTGACAATTTCTTCTTCTAGGTTCTAATTCTCCTTCTCATTTTTACTCAAATCGGTGCTAGTAACTTCACAGATCCTCTTGGCTTCTTCCAATTGAAGTTTTAGATCTGCAATTGTTTTGTTGGACTCTTCAAGAGATTTCTCCAACATCTCTTGTTCTTTAGCTACAATCTTTTTCTCCTTCTTTAGTTCTCTTCTTGTTTTCTTAAGCTCTTCCAAAGCACTGATGAGCTCTACTTCAAGATCTAATTCTCCTTCTTTCTCTTCCTCTTCTCCTTCTTTAGGTACTGGGACCTCTTGGGCCATGAAATGGGTTGCACTGACATCATCTTCACTACAACAGTCATCTGAGACACTTTCCTTATCGGTGGTATCATTTTTATGTGTGTAGAGACATTTCTGCTTCCGGTTGCCTCTTCTACCATACCAGTAGACATTATTCTTCCCATCTTTGCCGTATGATCTTCTACCACTTGATTCATCATCTTAATTATTATCACCATAAGGACATCTGGCGGCAAAATGTCCAATCTTTCCACAGTTGAAACATTTCAGAGGCAACTTGCCTTTGTATTTGCTTGAACCCATCTTGAGTCTTCTGACAAAGTTTTCCATGTTATCATCAGAGTCTTGACCGGTTCCATCATGAGTAGACTCTTCTTTTCCTTTTCTTGATGTTTTGAATGCAACTTCCTTCTTCACAACCTTAGTACCAACAATCCTCATTTCATAAGCAATTAGGGAACCATACAAGTCATCCACTATAAAGACTTTCAGATCTTTTGCTTCTTCTATTGTAAAAACCTTTGTATCATACTTAGGTGTAAGGGATATAAGTACTTTCTTCACTACTACCTCATCTTTTATTTCCTCTCCAAGCCCTCTAATAGTGTTTGTTGTTTCATCAATCCTTTGGAGATAATCAACAATTTTCTCTTCATCTCTCATCTTCAAACCCTCATGTTGTGCTTTCAATGTCTATAACTTGGCTTCCTTGACTTTATCATCGCCTTCAAATATTTTCAGCAACTTATCCCAAGTTGCTTTGGCAGATGAGCAGTGGATGAACTTAACGAACTCATTATCAAATAACCCACTAAGAATGGTATTCTTTTCCTTAGCATTGTTCTCATATTCCTTCTTAGCATCTGAATTAGTAGGAGGATTATTAGGGACATTGTACCCATTTACAACCGACATCCATACATCACACCTTAGAGAGGATAAATAGGTTTCCATTCTTCTACTCCAAAAGGCATAGTTGACACCATCAAACATAGGGGCTTTTGAGGAGGGTGATTCATTTCTTGCCAGTGTGAACAATTGATAGGATCTACCCAAGCTAGAGAACACTTTGACAAAATAGGGTACCTATGCTCTGATACCAACTATTGGACACAATGGATCACTTAGAGGGGGTGAATAAGTGATTTAAAAACTTTTTCTTTAATCAGAGCTATACTGGTTCAATATGAAATACACAAGATGTAGACCGGTTACCAAAATAATGAAAACAATGTGTGTAGGAGAAATAACTAAAGGATTAATAATTCACACACATGAAGATGCAACACATAACACTAGATGTATGAGGAAAACCCAATGTGGGAAAAACCTCAGTGAGAATAGGTGCTGGAGATCTTCTGCTCCAATCTAGCCTCACAATGAAAATATCTCATTACAAATTTTAGGGCAACAACCCAAGGAGTACCAGCTCCTAATTTATGAGCACCAACTCAAAGGAGAACCAACCCCTGCACAATTTATAAGCTACAACCCTTGCACTAGGAACCTACTCAGTGTAAACATAATGAAAAACTCAGATAAATAATCAGAATCCTTTCTGCAAATGAAGTTTTGCAACCTTTCAAGGCTTTGCAATATTAGTTTCTATCTTACTGGTTTATATCAACTCAACACACACTGCAACTTAGCCTTCCTACTAGTTCTAACTCTCCTTAATCTTCTCTCCCTTTGTTCCACTGAACTCAAATCACACTTGGTCACTCTCTATCAAGTACTACTTCTTTCAGTTTGTCACCTCTGCATTCTATGCTCACTCTGTCGGTTTGTTCCTTACACCGGTTTACGTTGCTTCTCCTTACCGGTATAATCTTCACTCACAAACACTTCAAGTGTTTTTCTCTTTGGCTCTCAGACAATAATTTTACTATCTTCTTTACCCTTTAGCAGCAACAACTCTATATGTTTGTCTTAGGTCACCATATTTAATCTAAAGCTTTCCTGCTAAAAAATGATTCAAATAGAGGGTGGCTAGGGTTTCCTTCTTCTAATAAAATCTGCATCCAATCTGATCCGATCCACCTTGGATTGCACACCTGCATTGGAGGAATAATCCATCACGCATTTTCCATCTGTCCATAATATGTTTACCAAAAATAGCAAACCCGACCATGATTTCGAGCCTTGAAATCTATTGACACATTTATGACCCAACTATTTCCTTCTTGAGGTCCTCTTGCAATCTGATTTCCTTGCTTCGATCTAGGCGCCAACAACTCCCTGATCTTTCTCTGTCCTTCATTCTTTCTCTAGCTGCATTGATCTATTATTGACCCGTGATTTGTGGCTGTTTCATTTAATGTCGACTAACTAATCTAACAACCATTCTCCACAAGCTATCTTTCTTGTTCGAGTTGTTGTTGTTAAGTGTTATTGAGTGCTATCATGTTGATTGATGAAGATTTGATTAAGTGGTGTTGGTGCAGCTATTTTAGATTGTTCTAACATGCTTGTTTGTATTTCCTAATCATGTTCTATTTGTTCTAATGGTCTGCATTGATAATTGTGCATGTTCTTGATGATCTCATTGGTCTGGTGATATTATTTGTGTCATGTGGTAGTTTTGCTGGTGTAACTGTAGTGTCATAAATTGTAGACCCTTGCTAGGGTGGTACAATTTCACACTTAGGTTAGCACTCGCCTTAGTGTGTCTTACATCTTGTATTTCTTATTCCCCCTTAAGCATTTAATTAAACCTAAGGTCATGTCTCATCAATTTACATATTATAAAGTTGGGCCCTTTACCCCTAGTGTGCCCCTTTTCATCTTATTCCTCCAATGAATCATTTAAACATAAACCCTAATTATGTCTTATTTGACAGTTTAGGCCTGATTTTGCATATCAAAACATCTCAAAATTAGCTTTAACTTTGGGATGCACTCTAATATCATCATATCTAATGACCCCAAAAATTTGGTGAAAATTTGGTTGGACCGTGGTGGGAATGCACATGGTCTGTGGCTTTTTCCCTGAAATTTTGGGATCATGATCCTATGATATAATAATACTTAACCCCAAAATATCAACGGGAAATTCAAATCCTAGGTCACCTTAGTTCAAAAGGGGGTTGATAACTATTGAGGAAGGTATTAAATGTCATCCCCAATCATCATTGGGAGGAGAGAATGAGGGGAGAATGACTTTGTAAACTTTGACATCATTGAAGTAATATATTTCTGAGAATTTCCTGTAATTCTGTTAATCTACATGGTGTACCATACTGTATAATCATTTTTGAATTAGGACACTAGTGGGATGTGTTAGAGTGTCCAATCACCTTTCAGATGCATCAATTCCAAGGTCCTAATTCGCCAAGACAAGGAAGAAATCGGCAAATTTATGGAAGTGTTCTATATTTGATAGTTTTTTCTAGGGTTTTGCAAAGAAATGGCCTTACCTTGCTGATCCTTCATTGGTGGATCATGGCTTTGGAGGGGTGCAAGTATGGCCAATGTATTCTAGTATTTTAAAGGCCATTTGTAGGTTAGGACCAGTTGGAGGTGAGGGTTTGATGCATTAAAGTGGGCAACTCCATTTGGCCACCGACAAGTATAAGCAAACATGTCTCACATCAGGGGTTAAAAATTTGATCATGGCCTAAGACTTAGGAATTGGTGTATTTTCAATGGATTAAGAGTATTCCTTGAGTTTTTTAGTGAGTTAAGGTCTATATCTACACACTCCTTTGTAAAATAGGCCTAATTGGGCTATACCGGTTTCCTAACCAAAGTAGGGTTTGGACTCTTGTGTTCCCTACTGGTAAGAAATATTAGGATATGTTTTGTAACTCTCGAAAGGGTATCCAAATCTAGGATTTTTTGTTTGGTCTTTTGGATAAATAAAGAGTTAAGTGTGGAAAACCGATTTGGTAGGGCTACTATATTTTGTAGGCCTTGTTGCAGCAGTTACCCAAATCGGTAGAGGGAACCTAAATTCAATGATTGAAGGGGTCTCTCTGATCTAGGGGACTTCAAATAAAACCTTAAATAACCATTGTTGCATTGGAGAAGGGACAAAACCATTGTTGACCATAGAGACCTTGTATCGATAAATGAAAGAGACCTTGTACCGGTAGTCTTTTGTTTAGAAGAAAGGGATGTGGGACTTGTCAAACTGATGTTAACCCCTGGAGTGTTGTGTGATTGCTAGGGTCCTTGGTGTGCTTTTGGATTAGGGGAACCTATCCTATACTAGTACCAGGACCTCTGTATCAGCTTGACTAAGGAAAAACTCTACATAGCCACCCCAAACCCTATTTTTTAGCTTCAGGTATAGGTTCGGATCTGAGCATCGCTGGAAGTTTTAGGACCAAAAGAGCACACAAGGATAATTATGGGTTGCAGATCTTGGAAAAAACCCCAAGGAAAAGGGTGTTACACCTAGTCCTACCTAGGATAGTGGCGTGGAGCCATGGTCCTACCCTCTGTTAGCAGGACTGGGCAGAGCAACACTTTGCAGACTCCAGAATCCTTCCTATCAGTTTCATCTCCAGAATTGCAGAATTAGGACAATGGCATGGAACCCTGGTCCTAGACATTTCTACTTAGATTTCAGGCATAGGTACACCTTTGATTTTTCCCTCTGATCTATACTTTGTAGTAGTGTATCAGTTGTTCTTTGATCTGTATTCTCAGATTAGGGTTTGCTTGCTTACTTTCTCTATAGGTGAGATTGCATTTTGCATCATTCTTCTCTCTTATTTACAACAAAGGAATAGAAAACCTAAAGAGGTAATCCACAACTCTCTCTTTCTCATAAGAAGTAGCTGATGTGCGTTACCTCCCTAAGCTCTTTCATATTCCATGAGTGTGTATGAGAGTGGGATTAGGGTTTCCATACTTAGTCTCTTTTTCCCCTACACAGTAACATGTTGCGATTGATCTTGGAGATATTTCTAGTGGTGGTGCATGATCGAGGAATTGTTTTAGGTCCATGTTATGTTATTTATGACATTGTATTGGTCTGGTGGTTGATTTATGTATCATGTGATGTAATTTTTTAATTAGGTGTTAAGGGTTTGGTCGACCCTGTAGTCAAGGTTGATGATTTGTATAAATGAGTGAAATATTCATGTAACTTGGGCATGGTAATTGAGTTTGCATTATCAGAGAGTAGTGTATTTGCAATCAAGTGAATTTGTATTTCAGTGTGGTGTATTGAGCAGAGATTGGTGAAGGCTAGATATATGAGCTTATTCAGAACTGTCATCAGGCATTAGCATATGCTATTTTTGCAGTTCATCTTTGCCAGATTGTAGTCTGAATATCTTTGTAAGGTAGTGAACCTTCCCTAAGGGTTGTATCTTTCTGGGTCATTGTAATTTGAGTAGTGAGCTCTAGGCAGTGTGCCTGAATGCATGTGCATTCCCCATTGTAATATTTACACGTAATACTGCAGAGTATCATCTCATTGTGGGTAGGTTCCCACCATGGTTTTTCCCTTAGCCGAGTTTTCCGCATCAAAATATTGGTGTTATGTGTGTTGCTATTATTTTTGTTATCTTTTTTTTGTTGTAGTTGATCAAATCTGAGATAGTGCTTAATTTGTTCAGTTCGGTGAAAACTGATTCACCCCCCTCTCAGTTTTCCTTGTTTTTGCCAACACTATGAAGGAGAGATAATGAAAAATGGAGGATGAAGAGGTTGAGAAAATGAATAAAGTGTAAGGGGGATGAAGTGATGATTTTTTTTTATGGATATGATGATATGGATGAAGGATAAGTGAGTGAGATGATATGGATTAATGGAGTAATTCACGATCATAAAAAAAAGTGATCACTTATTACACATGACATCTAATATCTAGGTTTTCATCATGATACTTGTTGATTGTGGTGATAGTGTTGATGGGCCTTTTATACTCACCTAACATGAAGGCTTCACGAAGTGGAGCCTCTCTTGATAAGAGAAAGGATTATGAAATACACACTCCCCAAGGTCCCATTTGTTGGGTCACAACTGTACCAAGGTAACTCAAGATTCATGTGACTTGTTCGATCAAGGTGGTATTGCTAGTTACAAAAGACACTCACATGAACCACTTAGAAATAAAATGCAAAAGATATAGAGAGTGAAGAAGAAACAAATATAACAATGCAAGCTCGTTAAAATTGCAATAAATATCTCAAATAATCAGACATTATCAATAATAAACTAGATAGCAGTGGATGAAAATTTTATCTACATGCAAGGTCTACGATCTTACATACATAAAGAGCTAATCATCAACTTCACATATCATAATAATAAAATCCATGAAATCCAAAATAATTGCGCTATCTAGAATGAGAGAAGATATCAAATCAAAGGAATACCAACTTCATTCAACAAAGATCATGAAACATGCGTTCCATGAAGCAACTTGCATTGGCTAATTATGAAAATAAAGGTAGCAACAAGCACTGATACTTAGAGAGTTGAACAAAGTTTGAAACTTAAAATGTTGGAACTGAAAATAGTGTAAATAAAATCCTAACTATGGCCTCCAATATTCAATTTTCAGACCCTTGAAATGGCTTGATTCATTACATTTATAGTATCTTTCCTCCTATATTCTAGGAATAAACTATGCCTACAACCCAGTTACAAAATGATGGGAGTTGCAGTTGACATGCAAGTTGCTACTTTTGAACCCCACCCAACTAACACTACATGCATGAGAATAATTAGTTCTCTTTAAATGTGGTAGAGTGTAGAGCCTTCCACATATACTATGCTTCATGGGAAATGGTATCTATGCATGATAGGTGTAATCCAGGCCTTTCCTCAAAACTGCAATTGTTACCAAGGTCGCGCCTTGCCTCTTTGTGGTAACAAGAGTACACCGTGAGTCAACTTCTTGTCCGTTGTCTACACTCTTTGTAACCATGATAATTCCCCATGTAATAGTTATGGACCTTGAAAGTATTCAATGTGGAATTTGGTAACCCTTAGATTTTCTCTGAGTTCTTCCATGCTACCGATTAGGTTGTCCATTGTTTGGGTTCCTTGGTAAGACTGGAGGATAAGGCACATGTATCTTTCCATGACCACATCACTGAACTTAGCACTAGAAGAAATATTTTCTTACTTATACACATCCCATTGCTTGATCACCTCTTCTTGATTGAGTGAGCTCGTGTAGAGGATGTTCAACCCATGCCAACCTAGTATTCCTACCATATATTGTTCATACTCATCAAGATGGCTTAGGAGAGGAGGATGTCCTTGTAGTGATTTATCCTGGTATTGATCCATTGTGTCCTTCTTGAATTCAAAGGAATCGATGCAGGCCTATAGGACACTATAGTCTTCAACTTCTAATAAATCTTCTTCATTAACTACTTCCTCACCAATATTCTTGATCTTCTTTAATACCTTGACCTATCTTGCAAGATTGGTAGACTGAATTTGCCACCTTTCTTATTTGGTTCTTGACCCATGTGTCAAGAATTGTTCCTTTCTTCTTCAATGCGTATAAGGCCTTAACTTCTTCTTGGGGAAATGCTGAAATAGAGGGTTGAGAATCTTGGGGCCTGGAATCTAAAGGTCTTGCTATTTCTATCAATAACTCCCTATACTACTTCAACTGAGCTTTATCTTACTTCTTAGATTTGTGATCCTTTTCAATCCTCATCTTTATGATGAAAGTCACAACGTCAAGAGTATCTATTTCTCCCATTTGGTTTGTTTCCTGAGGTTTACTTGAGAGACCTAATATTTCAGAAGAATCATGTCCTTTTTCCTATGTAGGAGATACAATACTAGCCACAATATCCCTAGAATCACTCCTCAAAAATTGGTGGAGAGTTTTCGCTTTCTTAAGCATCCTTGGGGAATCAAAAATTTCTTCTTGAAAAGTAACCTTGGGAGAACAATCTTCTTTTTCTTTTGAAATTTGAAATTTAAGAATTGCGACATGCTAGAGTCTAGTTGTTCACCTTGGGTGGTAACTTGGGCAGTTACCGTGTGGGCTTCTAGCAACTGCTCTTGCTCCTCTTGTTGTTTTTCTTCTTCTCTTTATTGTTGGTCACTTTACTATCTTGCAGGTGTCTCATGGGATGGTGGTAGTTGTGCAACTTGCTGTGATAGGTTTGCTTGCAATGCCTACTCAACATTCTGCTACTATTGCTAATTAGAATTTTTTTTGAGCTTTTCACCTACTTCTTTCTCAAAGGATTATTAATCTACCTCATCTTTCTATTTTTCTTGGCCCCCTTCCAGCTGTTTGAGGAGTAGTTCCCGTTCTTGTGGCGTGAGCACCATTTGTTCATCTTGCTCGTCAACTTCCATGGTTTCTACATGCACATCATACACTTGTGTTTGGGTGATATCCACCTCTTGTTCTTTAGGATCATCATGTTGTGTTTGGGTATGCATCTCATCTTGAAGAATAGAAGAAACTTGTTCCACCACTATTTCTTCTTGAAGTTGTGTGGAGTCGGTCTACCTCTACATAATATTTTCTTTCCTTTTGCTAGCTATCAAAGAAATGGTCTCATCATCATCATCATCTGAGTTTGATTCAATATTCTAAACCGTTACTTGTTCATGAGATAGTGCTATGGTTGATGCCAGAGTTTGAGTAGAGGGAACTGGTTGTTCAGTGTCTTGTGCTTGTGATTTCCCTTCCCCTAGAACAATATCAATTGCAGGCACAATGGGTGTGATTGAGACTTGTGGCATAACAAGTAGTCCAGTCATTATACCATGCTTGGCTATTGTTTTCAAGAGTTGAGACTCCTTTATTTTGGCATCTAGTTTCTTCATAAACTCTTCCTTACCCATAGTGGGCACAACCGCCTCTAGATCCACTGGAGTGTTTTTCCTAGATTCAAACCTTATCCTTTTCACATATTCATTGGTTGTTTTTGATCGAGGATTACTTGCGGCCTTTCCTTTCTTCATTTCTTTTGAAGATAAATCCCTAAGAAAAAGCAAAAGAACACAAAATAAACATAACAACAAACAAATGGTAGGAAAAAAACAAAAAATGAGGCAAGAAAGATGAAGGCCAACCTGGATGAAGGGAGAGAGGAGACACAAATTAGGCTGTGAAGACATCGAATCATCGAAAGGAGAAGAGGGCTCGAAAAAAAAAAACTTGCAAAATGATCTCAAATGACCCTTGTCGCTATTTATACCCATCGAGTAGTCACGCAAATTGAGGCACATAAGACTTCAAGGTTATGGAATCTTGGGGTTGGGAAGGTCGATAGACAAAAAAACTCTGGAGTTTTGGGATTCCGAAAGGGGAGGAAATAAAACAAAGACTGATTTGAGATCCCAGGAATTTTAGGTTTTGGGACTCCAACAAGAAAACAAACACAAGACTTTAGGACTCTAGGATTCCAGAGTTTTGAAGCGAAGAAAAAAAAGAAGACAAAAGTGTTAGCAATATCAAGAAGGAAAACTAAGAGGGGGGTGAATCAGTTTGCACTGGATTAAATCAGTTAAGCGCACAATCTGAGATATGATCAATTGCAGAAAAAAGAAAGATAACATCAATAACATCAATACACATAACACCAATATTTTTGACGTGGAGAACCTGGTTAAGGGAAAAACCACGGTGGGAACCTACCCACAATGAGATGATACTCTATAGTAGCATATGTAAATATTACAATGGGAAATGCACATGCATTCAGGCACACTACCTAGAGCTCACTACTCAAATTACAATGACCCAGAAGACTCCAACCCTTAGGGAAGGTTCACTACATAAAAAAAAGATTCGGACTACAATCCAAAGAGGATGAACTGCAAAAATAGCATCTACTAATGCTTGATGACAATTCTGGTTAAGCTCAAATGTCTGCCCATTCACCAATCTCTGCTCAATACACCACACTAAAAGATGAATTCACTTGTTCACATATACACCACTCTCTGATAATGAAGACTCAACACCTATGACCCCAAATTACATTAATATTACACCCATTTATATAGATCATCAACTTTGACTACATGGTCAGCCAAATCCATAGCACCTAATTACAAAATTACTTCACACGATACATAAATTAACCACTAGACCAATACAATTCCATAGACGACATAGTATGGACCTAAATAAACTTTTCCAACACACCACCATCAAAAATCTCACCAAGATCAACTGCAACACATTATTATTAGAAACCAAGAACACTGAGGGGGGGGGGGTGAATTAGTGTTCTACCAGAATGGAGAATTTTAACCTTATTAAAACAACAAATTATGAACCGGTAAACATAAAAGCATATAACAATAAGCAACAATGTAATCACAAAGATGAACACCATAACACCATAGATTTATACATGGAAAACCTTAAAGAGGAAAAAACACAGTGGGATTGGAGACCCACAATATCTATCCACTGATCAGATGAATAAATATTACAATAAGGGGCCTGCACATACAGGAAGGCCAGCATCCTAGAGAAAACTACTCATCACAAAAGGAGCCACACTGACTACATAAAACATCAGACAACAATCCGGAATGAATATTGAACTACAAGAACAACATCTTCTATGCCTGAGTATAGTTCTGGTTAAGTTCAATACCAAAGGCCTAAAACCTCTTACATAAACCCAACTCGATCACCAATGATCGACCAAATCTTTTGCTCGAATTAATATTATATTATTCGCTCCTTACACTGATGGTATGATGAAAGAATAAGTATCTGATAGAATACTAAGAGGGGGGGGTGAATCAGTTTATTGAAAAACTGATGCAAAGTTCCCAATCTCAAACTCAGTCACACAAAGTAAACATATCTCATTCAAGATCAATATTCATAAGAAAACTTGACATCAACCGGTTTAACTGTTATGACAACTTAATAGTAAACAACTTCAATCTTGTAAACATCAACAATGATTAATCATAACTCAACATATTCATCTTTCAATGCTTCTACTTATCATGCCTTATCAGAAGTTAACCAAATCAACAAATAAGATCATGACCACAAAAGCATTCACCACTTGACACAAATGTTTATACATGGAAAACCCAAATAGGTAAAAACCATGGTGAGATGAGACTCACAAGGATAGCTATCTAAACTCTTCTAAAGTTTGCCTTGTTAGGAGCCAAGCCTATTAAAGCTTTACAATAAGTCATGTTAAGAACTAATTCTAGTTAGGAATCACCCGGTTAAGGGATTTACAAATATGCCTTGATGAAAAACACAATACCCTGTTAGGAGTAACCTCGCTAGAGGATTTAAGAATCCAAGCTAATGGACCACCTTGTTAGAGGATTTAATGAGTAACCAAGCTTGTTGGAGCTTACCTGGTTAAGGGATTTCACTACTGCTGTAATTATTAGAAAACAACAGGTTTTCTTGACCTGTTTGAGTAGCACTACATTTTCTTGATTAGATCCTTCTAAGCTTCAATCTGCCTTCACTCAAAGTGTAGATCCATTCACTGGTTAGGCAACTACACACTCAATAGGTTTCTATCAATCTTGCCAACAACCTTTACAAACAACTTCATCGACCTTAAATACAAATCAATTAGGTCGGTAACACAACAAAAACCTAATTCTCATCAACGAGATTACAAAAAAGTCTGTACAATCTTGACCGTTAGAAATCATCATAATCTCTTCACATTCTTCAAGAAAATTCCAACCGCTCCATGATCACCATTTCATCAGACTTTTTAACTCATCACGTGTTGTGCATTAGATGCAATCCACTTTGCTCCTTCCCTAGACAAAAAACAAACGCGCTAAAACAATATGAACTTATCCTTATATAATGATCACATGTGTCTTCATCATTACCACTTATTAGATAATAAACCAAAAAACTTGATCGGTTAGGGTTTAACAACTAATAGGGTTTACTAGTTACATTGCTTAGAAAGGTTTAACCCTTTACACCGGTTCAACTCACAAACTTTACATACCGGTTTACACCATTTTCCACAAATCTCTTCCTACCGGTTACTAGCCAATATCAAAAATAGCAATATCAGCAATAACATGAATACCATTACCGATTCAATTGACATCTATGACAACATATCATTAATGCAATCTCTATGCAAAATTCCAACAATCTCCCCCTTTGGCATTGATGTCAATACACATATCAACGCTTCTGATTGTTGTCAAGATTGGTGAATCAGAATCCTGGTTTACATTACCATGTATTCACCTTGTTGTTGTCTGTCTTCAGCCTGCCACTGGTTCACCTAATTAGACACATAATTCTTCTCCTCAATCACATAATTCTTCTCCCCCTTTAACAACAATGCCAAAGTGAAAGTAAAAATAAAATGTAATTCTGCTCTCACTGTCCATCAACATCATTCTACAACTTGATGCTCCCCCTATGGAATACATCCACTTCTTCATCAATCCATGTAAAATTTTGCAAGTGGTTCAGGGACAGATGCAATCAACATCATGCTCAACTAACTTCATGAAGAGGGACAACCCCCAATTGACTTCTAAGATACTTGAAAGTGGTCTTAGGTAGAGGTTTGGTAATGATATCTGCAAGCTGCTGCTTGGTAGAAACATGCTCCAAGATAACATCTTTACTTTGAACTTTTTCCCTCAAGAAGTGATATTTCATTTAAATGTGCTTAGTCCTTGCGTGCAAAACAATATTTTTTGAAATGTTTATTGCACTTGTAGTATCACAAAAAAATTTGGTTGTTATGAGACTTCCATCTTCAAACCTTCCAAATTGTATCTCATCCACATAACTTGTGTGAAATTCATATAAGCTACTACATACTCAGCTTCAACAATAGATTGTGAGGTACAACTCTGCTTTTTACTACTCCATGAAACTAGCCTTCCTCCTAGAAAGAATGCTCCACCAGTAGTACTTTTCTGGTCATCAATATTTCCTGCCCAATCAGCATCTGTGTATGCTTTCAAATCAAAATTTCCACCATATGGATACCATAACCCATAGTCAACCATACCTTTTTGATATCTAAAAATTCTTTTGGTTTCCATCAGATGTGCCTGTTTTGGATTCTTCTGAAATATAGCAACAATACCAACTGCATGGGCAATATCTGGTCGACTGTGAACAACATAGTGTAATTTGTCAATCATTGACCTGTATTCCTTTTCATCTATAGACTTAGATGCATCTTCCTTGGACAATTTACAACCTATAACCATTGGAGTTCCAACTGGATAGTCACTCATACCGAAAGTCTTCAAAACCTCTCTCACATACTTAGATTGAGTAATGAAAATACCATTCTTCATCTGATGTATTTGTAAGGCTATGAATTTTTTTATTTCCCCTACTAATGATATCTCAAATTCATTCTTCATTTCATCTGCAAAGCACTTACTCATGTCATCATTACCTCCAAATATAATGTCATCAACAAATACTTCACTGACCAGTATTTCATCTCCTTCAGACTTGAGATAAATATTTCTATCATCACTAGTTCTAGCAAAGCCTATCTTCATGAGATGAGTATAAAGCTGTTCATACGATGCTCTGGGTACCTGCCTGAATCCATACAAGGCTTTATGAAATTTTCATACCATGTCTTCGTTTTCTATCAATGCATAACCATCAAACTTCTCTATATAAACCTCTTCTTCCAGTATCCCATTCAAAAATGCAGACTTGACATCCATCTGGTATACCTTGAACTTCTTATGAGCTGCAAATACAAGCAATGTTATGATACCTTCCAGTCTTGCTATTGATGCAAAAGTTTCTCCATAATCCTCTCCTTCTTCTTGCGCATAACCTTTGC
The DNA here is from genome assembly GCF_030272615.1 of Cryptomeria japonica. NCBI lineage: Eukaryota > Viridiplantae > Streptophyta > Pinopsida > Cupressales > Cupressaceae > Cryptomeria > Cryptomeria japonica. The sequence goes on from NC_081414.1 coordinate 531,769,765, forward strand.
ATACTAATCTTGCCTTGTTGCGAATTACAACACCATCTTCATTTAACTTTTTTCTGAACACCCATTTAGTACCTATAACATTCTTGTTTACTGGTCGGGGTACTAGGGTCCAAGTATTGTTTTTCTCAATTTGATCCAACTCCTCCATAGTTTTCACCCAATGATCATCACCAAATACCTCCTTAGCACTTCTAGGTTCAAAGGTGGAGATCATGCAAGAGTTCTCTCTTATTCTCCTTCTAGTTAGTACACCAACATCCTTATCTCTAATTATCTGTTCAGGACTGTGATTCAGTCTCACATACTTAGGAATAACATGATCATTCTCTTTAGGTTCAACTTCCTTATTATCATCTTCCTTTGAATTTATTTGTTCCGGTTAACAAGCACATCAGGATTTGCTTTACCAGTTTTTGATTTAACAGTTTCAGGTTCTAAAAGAAAAATGCAAGGATCTTCATCCTTCTTCTTAGAACTAGTTCCTTCTAAAACTTAAGGATATTCACCTACACGAACATCAACACTCTCAATAATTTTTTGTGTTTGATTGTTGAAGCATTTATAGGCATTACTCTTGGTGGAATAGCCAAGAAATATGCCTTCATCACTCTTAGCTTCAAACTTTCGTATGTAATCACCTCTTTTAATAAAACATTTTCTTCCAAATATCTTAAAATAGCTAATATCAGGTGATCTCCCATACTAATATTCATATGGGGTCTTGTCCTTACCTCTTTTCACCAGAACTCGATTCATTGTGTAAACAACTGTACTTACAACTTATTTCCAAATTTTTTTTGCTACAGCTTCAACCATTGACCGGATCATTGTGTAAACAACTGTACTCACAACTTATTTCCAAAATTTTTTTACTACACCTCCTTGTATCAACATAGTCCTAGCAGCTTCAACCATTGACTGGTTGTTTCTCTCCTCTATACCATTCTGTTGTGGTGTCCTTGGTGCAGAAAGCTACCGCTTGATACCATTATCATCACAATACTTAGTGAACTCCATAGAAGTGAATTCACTGCCTTGATTTGTTCTTAGACATTTTATCTTTTTGCCACTCTCTTTCTCAGCTAAGGCTTTGAATGCCTTGAATTTACCAAAATCTTCATTCTTATCCTTCAAGAATGTGACCCACATCATCCTTCAACAATCATCAGTGAAGATCATGAAGTATCTATCACCTTGAATGCTTCTTGTTCTTATTGGTCAACATAGAACTATATGAACCAAATCTAACAAGTTCTCTACTGAGAAGGACTTTCTCTTAAGAGTTGAAGAAGTCATCTTTCCTAGTTGACATTCTTTACAAAGAGCATTATCCGATTTGGCTAGCTGAGGTAGACCTCTTACTATCTTAGACTTTCTTATTATAACAATATTGTCAAAATTTATATGACAAAATCTCCTATTCCAAAGCCAACTATCATCTATTTTTGCAATCAAATAGTTGCTAACTTTAGGATTGAGATGAAATAGATTACCTCTGGTTTGTTTCCTGGTTGCAATCAATTCACCTTTGTTGTCAAAGATTTTGCACATTCAATTTCTAAACTCCAGTGGGTACCCTCTGTCATTAAGTTGTGCCACACTTAAGAGATTATGTTTTAGGCCTTCAACCCAATAGACATTGTCAACACTGCTCTTCCCGTTAAGAGAAATAATTCCCTTTTCTTAAATTATACAGGGTGAGTCATTGCCAAATCTGACAACACCGCCATCAGATTCCTTCAAGGAAATAAATTTGCTCTGATCATCGGTCATGTGATGTGAACAACCACTATCAATGATCCAATCATCAGAGTTATCCATTCTGGATACTAGTGCCTTCTGATTTGATATTTCTTCCTTAATAGATACGAACACAATATCTTCACTAGCATCATCATCAGATTCTTCAACAATAATATCACTATCAATAGCTACAAGACAATCTCTCTTGCCTTTACCCTTATACTTCTTAAATTTGTCTCTCTTGTATTCATTTTCACCATTAGGGCAATTAGTTTCTATATGACCAATCTTGTTGCATGCAAAACATTTTAAAGGTAGCTTACCTCTATATTTACCAGTGCCTCTAGGGAGTCATTTTGCCAACAATGCTTCAAGTTCCACTAAGATGTCTTCATCATCAATATCTCTGCTGGATCTAGATTCATAGCTATGGCCGGTATCTCTACTTCTTCTCACAGATGAGTTAGAGACAGAAGCTCTGAATGCAAATTCTGATTTCAGAACACTACCATCATAGCCACTTAGTTCAAAAGCAGTAAGTTTGCCAATAATAGAGTCAAGAGTTACCTTTGTCTTGTCAATGGATTCAGCTCTTGAATGGCTGCAACTCGGATAGCATAGACTAGTAGAAGGGTTCTTAGTACCTTACTGATTACTGTGGCATCTTCCACTTTCTCTCCTACACTCTTTATCTCTCCAACTATCTCTTTATTCCTTTGACCATACTGTTGGATATTATCACCTTCAGACATTCTCATGTCATCAAACTTTCCTCTTAAACTCTCCTCTTTGGAAATCTTAACATGTTCATCACCGCTATAAATCTCTTCAAGATTTTGCCACACTTCATGTGCAGTCTCAAGACCATGAACATCTACATATTCAGTATTAGACAAAGAACAGATAATGGCCTCTAATGCTTGGTGATTTTCTTGTCATTCTTTCTTCTGATCATCAGTCAAGATTCCAGTGGGTGCAATATACTTAGTTCCTATATGATCCCTAAACTGACTACCAAGAATCTTAATGTAAATCTTCATTCTGTCACTCCATATTCTATAGTTATCTTTGTTGAACTTCAGACCTTCTTTCTTCATCATGATCTACAAGATCTTTTCCTCAAGTTGTTAGGCTTTTAGATTAAGAGGACCTGAGATGTTTTGATACCAATTGATGGTATGAGGAAAGAATAAGAATCCGGTAGAATACTGAGAGGGGAGGGGGGTGAATCAGTATATTGAAAAACTGATACAAAGTTCCCAATCTCAAACTCAATCACACAAAGTAAACATATCTCAGTCAAGATCAATATTCATAAGAATACTTAACATCAACCGATTTAACTATTATGAGAACTTAACAATAAACAACTTCAATCTTGTAAACATCAACAATTCTTAATCATAACTCAATATATTCATCTTTCAATGCTTCTACTTATCATGCCTTATCAGAAGTTAACCAAATCAATAAATAAGATCATAACCATAAAAGCATTCACCACTTGACACAAATGTTTATACGTGGAAAACCCAAATAGGTAAAAACCATGGTGAGACGAGACTCACAAGGATAGCTATCTAAACTCTTCTGAAGTTTTCCTTGTTAGGAGCCAATCCTGTTAGAGCTTTACAATAAGTCCTGTTAAGAACTAATTTCGGTTAGGAATCACCCGGTTAAGGGATTTACAAATATGCCTTGATGAAAAGCACAATACCCTATTAGGAGTAACCTCACTAGAGGATTTAAGAATCCAAGATAACGGACAACCTTGTTAGAGGATTTAATGAGTGCTTACCTGGTTAAAGGATTTCACTACTATTGTAATTGTTAGAAAACAACAGGTTTTCTTGATATGTCTGAGTAGCACTACATTTGCTTGATCAGATCCTTCTAAGCTTCAATCCACCTTCACTCAAAGTGCAAATCCATTCACCGGTTAGGCAACTACACACTCAATAGGTTTCTATCAATCTTGCCAACAACTTTTACAAACAACTTCATTGACCTTAAATACAAATTAGTTTGGTCGGTAACACAACAAAAACCTAATTCTCATCATCAAGATTACAAATAAGTCAGTACAATCTTGACTGTTATAAATCATGACAATCTCTTCACATTCTTCAAGAAAATTCCAATCGCTCCATGATCATCACTTCATCAAACTTTGTAACTCCTCACACGTTGTGCATTAGATCCAATCCACTTTTCTCCTTCCCTAGACAAAAAACAAACACGCCAAAACAATTTGAACTTATCCTTATACAATGATCACACATGTCTTCATCATTATCGCTTATTAGATAATAAACCAACAAACTTGATCGGTTAGGGTTTAATAGCTGATAGGGTTTACCAGTTACATTTCTTAGAAAGGTTTAACCCTTTACACCGGTTCACTGGTTCAACTCAAAAACTTTACATACCGGTTTACAACATCTTCCACAAAATATCTTCATACTGGTTACTATCCAATATCAAAAACAACAATATCAACAATAACATGAATACCATTACCGATTCAATTGACATCAATGACAACATATCATTAATGGAATTTCTATGCAAAATTCCAACAAACTCAAAATGCCAACATACACAACATACTATATTCCTACATGATCTACAATGAGATCTTATATCATATTTATACCAACCAAAGACCTAAACAATTAGTTCGACCACCTAAAAGATAATACAATAAATTCATAACTTAAACCCATAATCAAATGATCAACCAAGTTGGCTTAGGCCAAAAACAATGTAAACCAATCATTAAATCCCGTTGGTAACATATCAGGAACATCCTTCAACATGTTACAGAAACCAGTCCATAACCTTGATAATACCGGGACCCAATATAGGTCCATACACTCTAAAGCAATGATCCCAATCAACTAAGTCTTGAACATTATCATCATCAACATCATGAATCTCCACTAGAAGCTGCACCAACACCACTTATGTATATCATCAAAGATCTTCAACAAAGCTCTGTCGGTGAAACCCTCACCGTAACAACAAACCAACTTACCACTATACAGGATAACATTCGATCACCAAATCAGAACCAACTAACTGAACATGAACATGATTAAGACAATTCTATAACCCAAACATATCGGAGAATAATGGATCATAATCCAACCAGAAACCAAACAACCTACCAGGACCAGAAGGATACCGGTAAACTGCCAAAACAACTAGCACAACCGGTGTCACCAGTGTTGCCATCAATGACAAACAACAATGCAACACATAATCAATTCCTCCGAATTGCCAAAAATCTCCCCCTTTGGTATTGATGGCAACACTAGATGTGAAAAAAATCCAAGTGCCAAGAAATGCCAAAAGTACCCCCCAATGGAAGATAGCCAACAATCTCCCACAAAATGATATGACAATGAGATTTTGAGATTCTATACCAAATATCATCCATAGACTTGAACCAAACTTCCCCAATGGGATACGACCAAACTGAAATTATATTCCTTCAATAATCTCCCTTAGATTGATGTCTTTGTTAAGCTCTCTATTTAACATAAGTATCTCTCCCCTTAATGTATATAACTCCTTATTTCTTTCACATGAATATCTCTCCCCCTTTGACATCAATGCCAAAAATCTGACATAAATATCAAAGCAAAAACATAAACCACTGAATCACAAAACTGACTACTCCCCTAGAGTAGTAGCATCCCCACATCAATCTGGAATAAACAATAGCTCTAATAATGCATACCAGACTTATACCAAATAGCATCACTAGGTCTCTACTAGAGGGGTAGAAAACCTCAACCTATCTCACAAATGCTCAAATGATTCCTCAATCCAATATAACTTCATTAGCTTCCACCAACTCCTTCATAAAGTTATACTTGATAGAAATACCAGATGACAATAGCAGCAAAGTTATTATAGTGTATAACTACCGGTACACTACAATCCAACCATATATCCTTCAACATATGCTTCAACCATAGAGCCTATGTACAATTAGTAGCAGCAACAACATACTCAACTTCAGCAAAAAAAGAAGTACATGACTGTCTCATGCTGATCCATAAACCAAGTTTCTTTCCAAGAAGGAAAAATTCACTGGATGAGCCTATCCGGTTACCTGTATCTCTAACCCAATCTGCATCTAAACATGCTCAAAGTGTAAAGTCATTATAAAACAAAAACCATACCAGATAGTCCTTGAAAACATCTGAAAATCCTAGCTACCGGAGCAAGGATTCAACATAATCAATTCCTTCCTTAAAAATATCCATTGCAAACCAATCAAGCCTACATCCAATAACATCCAAGACCATGAGATCCTTATCTAACGGATCCAATTCCTCTTCCATAGCTTTTATCCAACATTCATCTTTACATGCTTCAATAACCGATGCTAATACAATTAAAGAAATTAAGCATACCTCATCAGCTTCCAACCTTCTTCTTGTCCAAATACCTGGTCTTCTGAATCATTCAACCTTTCATACCTAGAAATCTTTTGATTTTGTGTTCCTCTTCCCTGATCTTCAGTTACTGTTAAATTTTCTGATACTGCCAAAGTAATTGGTTCAACAATTTGTTCTGGTAAAGGTGTTACCAGTTCAGTTAAGACCATTTCCATTGTCGATTCATGCTCATAAACTCTGATTTGACTTCTATTCAGCTCATTCACCTTTACAATTCTCTCCACAATTCTCTGCAATCTTCTGTTATAACATCTATATGCTTTGCTTTCATTAGAATAACCAAGAAATATTCCTCCATCACATTTAGGATCAAACTTGCAATGAAATCACCTCTCCTGATATAACATTTACTACCAAGGATTTTGAAATACTAATTAACTTTAGATGTATGACCAAACCATAACTCATAAAATGACTTACCGGTAAACCAAATTAGATCCAAGATCCAATAATTTTTTGCCAATTAATCCTCCAAACTGACTTCCAAAGATCTAAAACAGGCTTTCAGACCACTACTAGGGGCAATGTAAGATCTATCATCAATTTTCCTCCCCCTAAGGTGAATGCCTTAGTTTCTGGATGAGTTTCCTGCCAGTGCAGGAACAATCTGCTCTACTGGTTGAGTAACTAGGTTATATCCTTCAGCCAAATGAACATCTAGGCCAAATTATTCTTCCAGTTGAGCCTCAGAATTTATAACCCACTTCTTCTCATGCTCCTTCCTAGTGTCATCAACCTTTTGCTTTCCCTTCTCATCACTTCCTGCCGGTGGATCCTTGCTTCTGCAAAATTTAGCAATATGTCCCACTTTGTTGCATGCATAACATGTAAAATTGTTCTTCTGAATTGCCTTACTATAACCTTGACCATTCCTTGACCTGCATTGATTAGACATATGTCCAAACTTTCCACATGCATGACATTTTACATTCATTCTACAATATTTTGTCCTATGACCATACTTATTACAATTTGCACACTGACTGAGAACTGCATTATTATTTTGATTTTCTCTATTTCTACAATGCCTAGCCATATGACAAAATATATTACAAACAAAGCATCTACCATTAAATTTATATGCATTGGGATTCCTTACTGATGACTTTTGATTCCGGTTGACCTTCTGATATTCATTTGCAGTACCAGAGCTCTCTCCATGCTCAAATCCAAGACCACTAGTGTCTCTAGTGTCCCTCTGATCCTTCAATAATTCATCAAGCTTAGTATAACTAACCTTCAACTTATCTTTGTACTCATTTGCAATCAGACCATCTCTTATAATTGTTACCATTCTTTCTGATTCCTTCTCATTGTTTTGTGACTGCATCAATTTAGTTCTCAACATATCATTCTCATTAACCAACCTAATACATTCCTCAAATCTGTCCTTCAGATATATAGAAAGATTTTATTTCTTCTTCTTTCGGACTTAAATCTCCTTTGACGTCCTCATAGTTAGGTTTTGCATCTCAATCTTCATAACCATATTCTACTGACTCAGCTTTTGACATTGTTCCTTAAGGGCATCCTTCTCTTCATCATCTTGATTTTGTAAAAGTTCCTTCCTCCTAGCTTGGGTAGTTGACAACCTCTCCCGTAGGGTAAAAATGAATTCCTTCGTAGACCTCAACTCATCTTTCATCTTCATGTTCCTCAACCTTTCAACATCATAGTCTTCAAGAGCTACTTGAAGTTCCTTTCTTAAATTTATCTCCATAGATTTTGGAAACATGATATACCTCAAGTTGTTAAACTTCCTCCAAGGCACTAGTCTCTAATACCAATTGTTCAAAACCAAGAACACTCAGAGGGGGGGGGGGGGGGGTTGAATCAGTGTTCTACCGCAATGGAGAATTTTAAACTTATTAAAACAACAAATTATCAACCGGTAAACATAAAAGCACATAACAATAAGCAACAATGTAATCACAAAGATGAATGCCATAACACCATAGATTTATATGTGGAAAACCTCAAAGAGGAAAAACCACAGTGGGATTGGAGACCCAGAATATTTATCCACTGATTAGATGAATAAATATTACAATAAGGGCCCTGCAAATGTAGGAAGGCCAACAGCCTGGAGCACACTTCTCTTCACAAAAGGAGTCACACTGACTACATAAAACATCGAACAACAATCTGGAATGAAGATTGAACTGCAAGAATAGCATCTCCTATGCCTGGGTATAGTTTCGGTTAAGCTCAATAACAGAGGCCTAAAACCTCTTACATAAACCCAAATCGATCACTAATTCTCGACCAAATATTTTTCTCAAATGAATATTACATTATTCGCTCCTTACACATCATACTATATTCCTACATGATCTACAATGAGATCTTACATCATATTTATATCAACCAAGGATCTAAACAATTAGGTCGACCACCTAAAAGATAATACAATAAATTCATAAACCCATAATCATATGATCAACCAAGTCGGCTTAGGCTGAAAAAAATGTAAACCAATCCTTAAATCCCACCGGTAATGTATCAAGAACATCCTTCAACACGTTATAGGAACTGGTCCATAACCTAGATAATACCGAGACCCAATATAGGTCCATACACATTAAAGCAATGATCCCAGTCAACTAAGTCTCGAACATGATCACCATCAGCATCCTAAATCTCCACTAGAAGCCACACCAACACCACTTATGCATATCATCAAAGATCTTCAACAAAGCTCTGTTTGTGAAACCCTCACCGGAACAACAAACCAAGCTTACTAGTATACAAGATAGCATCCGATCACTAGATAAAAAACAACTGATTGAAAATGAATGTTAATAAGCTATTTCCATAACCCAAACATATCGGAGCATACCGGATCATAATCCAACCAGAAACCAAATAACCTACAGGGACCAAAAGGATACTGGTAAACTGCCCAAGCAACTAGCACAACTGGTGTTTCCAGTGTTGCCATCAATGACAAACAACAATGTAACACATAATCAATTCCTCTCAATTGTCAATAGTTACACCACCAAAATAACGTATAACACAAATAATATAATCCGACCATGAAGCTCATCAAGAAATCACACAATAAATAATACAGACCACCAAGACAAATAAGACATGGTTAGGAAACATAAAGGAGCACATTAGAACCATCCGCAATAGCTGCACCAACACCACTTATGCAAATCTCCATGAATCAACACATTAACATTCAAGAACACTTAACAACAACAACTCAGATAAAAAAGATAGCTTTCAGAGCACCAAATCACAAACCATTTGAAATGAAGATACACACAAACATCCAAAACATTCTTCCAAATCCACAATACAAGATATGATGATACTGGAGCTCACCGAATCAAAAACCAGAATTTGCCAACCACTGAACAAAAAGACCAAACCTCAAATTAGATCAAATGATATGATCGAGTAAACTTCTAGATCAATGAAACCAATAAGAAATGAAGTATTCTAGTATCCAAAATAGATAAACCAAGCAAATCAACTCACTGCAATCACTGGATCACCAAAAAAATTCTCTACAATATCAAGACGCAGGAATATGTTGACATCAATGACAACAACATATACTAGTAGTAACATTATCCAACAAAAAGGAAACTTCATGGTTTCAAGATTCCATAATCCTAAAGTCCCAAAGAGGAAGACAACGAAAATGTCAAGGTTTCGGGAACTTGGAACTCCGAATCAGAACCAAACAAAAGAAACAAGAGAAACAAAGTGCGCTTTTGGATCATCATCATTCTTCAACACCGTTTGTGATTCCCTCAGACATTATTTGAAGGCTTCATTTATAGAGCATGTGATAGAGCTTTCTTCCTCTTTTTTTTTAAGACTTCTACTCCTCATCATTCTTTTCTTCAGACCCTTACTGCACAATGGAATACTCCCCGAGAAATTATAGGGTGTAGTTAAAAATTCAAGACTGAGAGAGACCTTTCAAGGACCATATTTCAGATGTTCACCTTGGTAAAGCATTCAAACTACAGTGCCAATATTTTAAGCGCTCTGTTCTTCACATTTTAGGTGATGATATTTTATATCCCCAAGAAAAGAGGCTGATTTTTCCTTCCCAGCTAGTCTTAGTTTTTCTTTTGAATGTGCTTGATGTTTTACAATGTTGGAGCAAATTTCAAAATGTAGCTTCCAAAACTGGCAGAGAGAAATTTGTGGTGGGGGATAACCCTCTTGCCATAGTTAGGTCATACGACCTTTGGAACGACAATTCTCTGATTGGAGGATTGTTTCCTAGGCATTACTTGTAGAATGGAGATGATTTTGTGCATAATTTTGGTAGTATCAAGTGCTCCCTTGATGTCTAGAATGTTTGCCCATTTCAACATGCTGCCAAGAATGGAGATTTGGTATTCTTGTGACATATCTGTAATATGCTATTGAGCAAGGAATGAAGGTTTTCTTTACTGGTTCTTTCCTCCAGGAGCTCTTGAACTAGGTATCAATATTAATATAATATATATTAGTGGCTTGCCACTTTTACCAAAAAAATAAAAAAATCTCTTGTCACAATAGTCACACTCTGGATCTCATCAATAGCAGCAACTTTAGCTTTATAAGTAGAAGGAAAGGATCTCAATACCTTAGCAACAATCTCATCTTCCTCAAGAGTTCCACTAACATATCTGATGTTCATAACAAGCTCATTCATTTTAGCCATAAAGGAAGTTATGTTCTCATCTTCTCCCATCTTTAATGTTTTATATTTTCCCTTCAAACTCTGCAATTTAGCAACTTTTACTTGTGCATCTCCTTCATATAAGACCTCAAGATTTTTCCATATTTCATTTGTAGTCTGAAGTCCCATCATATTAGTCATCCCTGAATTTGTCAAAGCACTCAACAACACTTCCTTGATCTCATCAACAGTAATCTGCCCATTTAGAAAAACATTGTAAACATTATATATAATCTTCCAATAATATTCACCAAGACACTTCAAATGAACTTTCATTTGGTCCTTCCAGACAAGATAATTATTTCCATCAAATCTAGGATTCTCCTTCTTAAACACATAAGTTGCCATCCCAGATTTACTCAAGCGATTAAGATTCTTTTGGAGGATCTAGCTCTGATACCACTTGTTGGCAATAACAAGAAGGAAAACTGAGAGGGGGGGATGAATATGTTTTCACCAAATTAAATCAGTTAAGCATACAGTCTCAGATCTGATCAACTACAACAAAAAGAAAGATAACAACAATAACATCAACACACATAACACCAATATTTTTGACGTGGAAAACTTGGTTAAGGGAAAAACCACGGTCATAACCTACCCACAATGAGATGATATTCTGCAGTAGTATGCGTAAATATTACAATGGGGAATGCATATGCATTCAATCACACTGCCTAGAGCTCACTGCTCAAATTATAATGATCTAGAAGGCTCCAACCCTCAAGGAAGGTTCACTACCTTACAAAAAGATTCAGACTACAATCCAGAGAGAATGAACTGCAAAAATAGCATCTGTTAATGCCCGATGACAGTTTCAGTTAAGCTCAAATGTCCACCCTTCACCAATCTCTGCTCAATACACCACACCAAAAGATGAATTAACATGTTCTCACATACACCACTCTCTGATAATGAAGACTCAACACCTATGACCCCAAATTATGTGAATATTACACCCATTTATAGAGATCATCAACTTTGACTACAAGGTCAACCAAACCCATAGCACCTAATTACAAAATTACATCACACGATACATAAATCAACCACCAGACCAATACAATTCCATAGATGACATAGTATGGACCTAAATAAAAATTTTCAAACACGCACCAGCACCATAAATCTCGCCAAGATCAACTGCAACATGTAACACCACCAAACTACTGCATAACATGAAGAATATCACCAGAACATTAAGATCAATAAGAACTTTCACAATAAACAATGTAGACCACTAAGAAAAATAGGACATGATTAGGAAACACCAACAAGAACATTAGGTCCATCCACAATAGTTGTACCAACACCACTTGTGCAAATCTCCATCGATCAACACACTAACGTTCAATAACACTTAGCAACAACAACCTTGATAAGAAAGATATCTTATGGAGCACCAAATAACGAACCATTTGAAATGAAGATACACATGAACATCCAAAACATTCTCCCAAATCCGCAACACAAGATATGATCATACTAGAGCTCACCGGATAAAAAACTAGACTCAGCCAACCACTGAATAGAAAAACCAAACCTCAAACCGGATCAAATGATATGATCAAGTAAACTTTTGGATCACTGAAACCAATAATAAATGAAGTATTCCAGTATCCCAATAGATAAACCAACCAGATCAACTCACTATAATCACTGGATCACCAAAACAATTCTCTGCAATACCAAGACATAGGAATATGTTGACATCAATGACAACAACATATCCTAGCAGCAACAATATCCAACAAAAAGAAAACTTCAAGGTTTCAAGATTATAGAATCCTAAAGTCCCAAAGAGGAAGACAATGAAAACGTTAGGGTTTCGGGAACCTGAAACTCAAAATCGGAACCAAACAAAAGAAACAAGAGAAACAAAGTGTGCTTCAGGATTTGAGGAACCTCGAGTTCCGAAGCAAGAGACTAAAAGAAAAAAAAGCACACCCCAGGATTTTACAAACTTGAAACTCTAGAGAGACAAAACAAAAAGCACAAAAGGGGAAGGGAAACAAGACATGAAAAGGGGACCCACATTTTTAGGCATGAAATGAAGGGGGGGAGTATGCATGGCATAAAAAATGGTGATTTTTTGGGAAAAATGACTTAAGGCATTTTAGAACTTTAGAATCTATGCCTGGCTTTGACTTTCAAGGATACTATCATTCAGGATGATGCATAAAAGATAGATCATAGCCAAGAAAGAGATGAAGAGGGGGCAAGATCATACCCAAGTAGCTCGTAACTGTGTGTGCAGTGATTAATTACCCTACCTGGTCAACCTTAAAGGTAAACTGAGGAATTCATATGCAAGCTATGTGAGTGAAATCATTTTAGAATCTTGTGTAAGGTTATCCTGGGCATAGCTCTGCTACTAGTTGGGCATCTATAGCCCCAACATAGTTACCTCTAGTGCCCATAAAATATTGTTCCACTGCCAGCCAGGCATCTATAGCCCTGGTGGAGATACTTGAAACACCAAAGTAAGTTGAGATATGCATTTTGAAATTCTTTTTCATCCGGTGATAATCTTGATTCAAGATCCTTCTTTTCTACTCATCTTTTAATCTTTTTTTATGCTTTTGTGGGAGTGTTTCCTTAATATTTTCTCAACCTTTTAGCAATTAAGCTCTAGACTAGGATGGGGACCACAGTGGATAACAAGAGATTTTCTAGATTTTAAATATTTCACATTAATATGGATTCCCCAGATACCTTTAAAATTTTGAGGTATATGTTAGATATGAGAGAGACATAATATTCTCAAGTAAATCCATACTCCAAGGACACTTAAAGATTTAACCGCAATTGAGCTGTTATACCTCGCCCTAGATGAATATAGCCAAGGATCTCAAAATTTTGTAGGTAATGAAGTTATAAAAGGCTAAGAGCAAGTCTTCTAAAGGATCCATTACTATGCAACGAATACTTTCCCTATCTTTTGCAAACCCAAAAAAGGGATTCCCCGACACAAAAGAAAGAAACAAAAACAACATGAAAATAGAAGCATACAACAATAGGGAGAGAAGCAAATGGAAATAGAACAAAAACAAAAGAAAGGAAACTAACTACTATAATACAAAGAGTTGGGATCGATGAAGATCATCCAAAATAATGTTTGAGAAACTGCCTGTTCACTAGCAATAGTACAAGTTCTCCAGTCAAGGTACTTATTCTAAACGAATTCTCACCTAGGATTTCAGTGATTTGATAAGGTCCTAGCCATAATCTCTCAAATTTATGATTCTCACCTTTCTTTTCTCTGGCCTTATCTCATAATAAGACTAAGTTAGATATTCTAAAGGCTTTTACCTTGGCTCTCTTATCAAACCATCATTTAACCATGGCCTAGTGTTTAGCAAAATTCTACAAAGTATTGATTCTTTGTTCATAAAGTTTAAAGAGGTTAAGGAGACAAACTTTGATTTGGTTTCCTATTTCTAAGTCTTTCATGAGTTGAGTCATAGGAATCTGGAGGTTAATGGGAAAAAATGGTTTTTGACCATACACTAGGAAATAAGGGGATGCTCCTAGGGCAGCCTTGACATGGGTCCTATCATCCCATAGGACATATTTCAATTGATTGTGCCAATCCCTGAGGTTCTTTTCCAACAATTTCATAATAACATCAAGAAGGTTTTTATTGGTGGATTCAACTACCTCGTTCCCTTGAGGATAGTTATTTGAAGAAAGTTTGTGAACCACCTTACACTCATAGGACCATTGCATTAATTATACTAATGTAAAGGCAAGGCCATTATCACATACTAGAGTGAATGACATTCCAAACCTGGTAATGATCTTGTCTTTGAGAAATTTAATGACCATCTCTACAGTGAATTTCTTGCAAGCGCTTACTTCCGCCCACTTGGTACACTAATCTATGGTATTTAGGATGAACTTATATCCAATAGAAGAATTGGGATTGATGACCCCTATAAAATCCAGTGCCCATTGAGTGAATGGTCATACTTCATATACGAACTGTAAGGGCATAACATGGTTTTTTTCTCTAGAGGCATCTGTCTAGCAAGTATGGCAATTTTGGACATGATGATGCATGTCTTTGAATATAGTAGGCTAGTAGTAACCAACCTTGAGAATCTGATGTGCGGTTGCATATGCAGATCCGTGACCTATACCATACTTTCCATGAAAATCCTTAATCATATTTTGAGCTTATTGTCGATGAAGACATCTAAGATAGATGCCCTCATAATTCCTATGATAAAGCATGGTGTCTTTAATCATGTAGTTGACACTCTTGAGACTCAATGCTCTCCTCTATATAACTATTAGTCCTTCAGGACATTTATTATTGAGTAAAATATAGATCAAATTGGTGTACCAAGAGTCCTAATGAAGGATTTCATAGTATACTGTTGACATTGAATGTGAGGATCATTTTGATGCAAGTGCTTGTGATAACCCTTGTTCGAGGACCAACTTCATGGGTTGCATTTCCAAATCAAATTCCTAGAGGATGTCAATCCATTTGCCTTGACGCTCATCGAGCTCACTTTGCATTAGTAGGGATTTTATTGGGGACTATGGTATACACTTTACTTCAAAGTGTAATGCCAAAATTTCTTTACTGCACGCACTAAGGTAAACTCTTGTTTTTCCAATGATGTGTATCTCTTCTCAACATTCTTAAATGGTGAGCTCATGAAGGCGATTGTCTTTTCATCTCCATCCTTCCTCTATGTGAGCATTGCGACACATGAATGCAAAGAGGAAAAAGAGTAAATGTAAAACCGTAGGGTATAGTTTGGACTTATCAACACTGAAGCCTCAATAATAGACTATTTGATATGATTAAACTCCTCCTTGGCTTTTGGTCTCCGCTCAATCTTTGCATCCTTTTTCATTATTTCATTTAGGGTCTTGATGATTTCTACAAACCCTGTGATGAACTTTTGAACAAAGTTGATCTTTCCAAAGAAAGATTACATTTCCTTTTTATTGCCTGACATATGGAGCTTCAATAATGACTCTACCCTCTCAAGATCAATGGATATCCCTCGCTTAGATATCACATGACTAAGTAATTTCCTTCTGAGACTCCAAATATGCACTTCTTGCGATTGACAGATATCCCATATTTTCAACAACTTTCTGATGGTATGATGAATCAATAAGGATCCAGACAACTACTGAGAGGGGTGCATGAATCAGTAGATGGAAAACTGACACAACTTTCACAAACCTCAACAACAATCTCACAAGTCAATCTTAGAACTTACTGGTTCAAACACTGAACTACAAATTGCAATATCATTGTCAAGTATACCGGTTGACTGTCATAACAGAATAACAAATTTGAAACTCTCAAAACCTTTCAACAAAAACATTCAAATACTTTACTTACAATAGTAAAAGCACATTTCAGATTACTACTGATCATCTTAACATATCAAAGTGGATTTAGCAGTTAAGCAAATTAACCATAGCAAACATAACCACAAAAACCATTCACCACTTGACACAATGATTTTGACGTGGAAACCCAAATGGGAAAAACCATGGTGGGGATGAATACCCACAAGTATTCTGATCTCTTTTGATGTTCTTCCCGTTATGAGCCAAGCCTATTAAAGCTTTACAAAAAGTTCTGTTAGGAACAAATCGTGTTAGGGACCACCCGATTAAGGGATTGACTATAATGCCCTATTAGAAGCAATACCCTGTTAGGAGTAACCTCGATAGAGGATTTGAAATCCAAGCTAATGGATCACTTGGTTAAAGGATTTAGATAGCACTAATCCTGTTAGAGCTTACCTGGTTAAAGGATTTGACTGCTGTAATTGCTAGAGAACAATAGGGGTTTGCTGATTTGGTGAATAGCACTACTCTGCTTGATTAGATCCTTTTCATGCTTCTATCTGGATTCACACATACTATAGATACACCTTCTGGTTTGGCAACCAATCAAACTACAACAAAACAACTCATCAACCTTATAAGCAAAACAATAGGTCGGTAACACATGACAAACCTAAGATCTCATGGAGATTACAAACAAATCGGTTCAAGTATGACCATTGGATTACATAGCAATCATTTCACATTATTCAAGACAACCTCGATCGCTCCTTGATCACCACTTCATCAATTCCTGTAACTCATCACGCAGTTTCCACTTCATGTAATGTACTCTCTCATTCCCAAGATAAAACCGTTATCTCTACGTGCTGAAAACCATTTAAAACTCTTCACATACAACATGCATATGTGGCATAATCATTATCGTTCATCATTTGATCATAAACCAATACAACTAATAATCAAGCTCCATCGGTTAGGGTTTAGCACATCAACGGGTAGGTTTACTGGTTGATCTCACTTCTTCTCAAGTAATATCAGTTTCCTTCACTAGCTCACCTACTGGTTACAAAACAACATCATAACAACATCATTACCGGTTATAATTGACATCAATGACAACACAATAGTTCATCAATGCAATATTTATGCAAATGCCAACACTTTCAGATATCTTATGCAGATGACCGAGATGGTCCTCATGGTTTTTTGGAAAAAATAGTGAGGTCATCCATGTATATGATAATGCACTTCCCAATTATCTCTTTGAATGTCGTATCCATTTCCCTTTGAAAGGTTGCACAAACATTTATTAAATTGAACAATATGCATCGACACACAAAGGTTCCTCGCTTGGTGGTGAATGATGTCTTCAATCAATCTTCATAGTTTACCAACACCTAGTTGTAGCTCAATTAGCCATCAAGAAATGACATCATTTGGGACCCATTCATGATTTGAAGGAATTCATCAAGAGAAGGCAATGGGTAGTTATCCTTCTTAGATGTTTTGTTTAAATTATAAAAGTCCACACATAACCGAATCTTGCCATTATTCTTCCAAATAGGGAACAGATTCGTGACCCATGTTGAGTTCCTGTTTGGAAAGATAATATTAGCAGTCATGAGCTTCTACACTTCTTTGAAAATGAGGGGTTTGATGAGAGGTTTGATCGAGTGCTGCTTCTACCTAAACAAATTTTCATTGAGATTCAAGAGAATAGTATGGGCGATGATGGAAGTATCAAAGGTATTCAAATCCTCATATCCCTAGGCTATAATATCTATATATTCTTTAAAAATATTTATGATTTCCTCCCTCTCAGCTTCAGTACAAGTTTTTTCCAATGAAGACTATCTTTTCTTGACCTTCCAAGCCAATGTTGTGTGGTTCATATTTCCCAACCTCCAACTCCGTAGTCAACTTTTCTTTTAACCTGGGATAGAAATCAAAGAGATGTTCAAGAGTGACCATTCCTTTAGGGATGACATTTGTGATAAGATTCATAATTCCTTCAGCACCTTCTTCACCAAAAACTTTGTCCCTATCATCTTCATTTATAATTTGGTCCTCGAAAGCTCCTGAGTTTGCTAGGAAGGCTAGAATATGCTCGTCGTCTTCAAAAACTTGAAAATGTGTGATGTTATTAGGTACCATTGGAGTGCGGACTAACTCAACTGAAAACCTCTTAAGTGGGGACTCACTAATCGGTTCAAGAGTGTTAGTAGCCGCCATCAGCGTGTTGGGTATGGAATTTTCAATGCAAGGCACCAACTAGATTTTAAGAGCTTTGAAGTCCTCAATGAGGCTCCAAACTTAGTTATGGTAAGCGGCCAATCTTCTGTCGTGACACACATACTAGCTTCACTTGTTTGACAATAAGCTCCAAGTCTCCTTGTACCCTTACATATTTATCTCCTTTCCTAAGAGCCAACAATAGTACCTTATCAAGGCTTCATACTCGACAACATTGTTTATACATGAAAATTGAAGACAAAATGAAGCGAGGAACGCTCACCTCTTAGGGTTAGTAAGCTCAATGCCTACCCCACTACCTCGCTTTGTTCTAGAACCATCAAAATTTAATACCCAAAGGTCATCCTTTGGGTTAACTTTATTTGTTTTAGGCTTGACAAGTGTAGGAGAAGGGGATGTAATCTCTTACTAAGGTTGAACCAGTTTTTCTTCTGGTGAATAGGGTACAAAAGGTTCCTCAAAGAACGCCGACATTTCCCCTGATGCTGGGATTTCTTCTTCTAAATTGTCATATTCATTTGAGGGTTGGTGAGGTTCCATGAGGGGACTCTCTTCATCTGACTCAGCCACAATTTCCCATTCTTCTAGAGCAACATCATAGTTTTTGTCACTAGCGGGTTCAAATCCCATCAATTTTGTAATTTCATTCTTGCAGGGGATGCAAGATGTTAGCAATATGCTGGATTTGGGTAAGTGTTGTCATTTATGTCAACATTGTATCCCAGTTGGATATGGTTCTACTATCTCGATTAGACTTGGTGTTTATCTTGGATTTGGCTGTGATTCTTATCCGGTATGATTAGATCTTTGGTTTCAATTTTTGGATGCTTAGTCATGATGGTTATATGCTTGCCATATTCTATTGGTGCTCCGGTAGCTATCACTTATGTTCTCAATTGGTATTTCTTGGTACCAGTTAGCTCTACTAGTTAGCTCTACCAATTAGCTTTACTGGTTAGTGATATTTGATGATTTGGTTAGATGATTTTGGTCTGGCTCATGGAATCAGTTTCTATCATGTTGAAGGTGATTCTTGATCATGTCCTAATTGTTTGGTGGCTTTGAATTGATTGGCATGCTATTATGGTGGTCCTATTTGGATCCAGTTAGACTTTCTGTGTTATTGCACTGAGGGTTTTTACCAGTTGGTGAAACGTGTTGGTGATTGGTCTTAGAGTGATTTCTGGTGGATATAATTGTTTGGGAATTTGTTTTAGGTCCATGCTATGTAATGTAAATCATAATATTGGTCTGGTGATATTGTGTAATATAATTTTTGTAATTATGGGTTTATGGGTTTAGGGTTTAGCCAACCTTATCAATAAGGTTGATGATCTATATTTATAGGGGACTTATTCATGTAATTGGATATCGATGGTTATGTCTGCATTATCAGAGGTAGGTTTATGTGCAAACAAGTGAGATATCATTTGGAAGAAGGTTTTAGTGTTGCAGGGTAGACATCTATGCTTAACCAGAACTGTATCAAGCATTAGGAGATGCTACTTTCATAGTTCATTCTTTTAGGATTGTAGTCCAATGCTTTTGTAAGTCAATAAGACTTCTCTTTTCTTATGAGCAGTGAGCTCTAGGCTGTTGGCCTGATTGTAAGTGCAATCCCCATTATAATTATTTCACATATTGTTGCAGAAGTATTATCTAGTTGTGGGTAGGGTTTCCCACCGTGGTTTTTCCCTTTACTGGGTTTTCCACATCAAAATATTGGTGTTGTGTGTAATATTCTTTCATGTTTTATCTTTCATTGTGTTGGTTTCTTTGTGCTCCGGTATAAAGGTTTTAATCTACAATAGTTCTAATTTCTGATAGTAAATTGATTCACCCCCCCTCTCAGTTTACTCTCGGTATCAGATTTGTCTAACAGTTAGTATTAGAGCAATGACCTCTTTATAAAAGCTTAAACTCTTGAGGAGATCCAATGGCATCTGCATCTAGTTCCATATTTAATCCCTACTAGAAGGAGAGTCCTATATTTGATGGCACAAATTACAAGATATGGAAGGAGAAAATGAAGATTCATCTAAGATATCTTGGAGCTGAAGTTTGGGAGATAGTGGAGAAAGGGTATATACCTCATGATCCTAATTCTGGAACACCGACACCTATTGATGAACAAAAGAGAGCTGAAAATTATGTTAGAGTGAAAGAAGCATAGTTGAGTGCCCTATCTGATGAAAAGCTATTGAACGTCATAGAGTTGGAGAATGCAAAGAAGATCTGGATAAAGCTTGAAACTCTTTATGAAGGCGACCAAGAAGTAAAGATTGCAAAACTTGAAGGCTTCCAGGTAAGATATGAAACTTTGAAGATGGAAGAAGATGAGAAGATTAGTTCTTTCATGGATAGAGTTAGTGAAATTGTCATGGGAATCAAATGCTATAGTGGATTAGTTAGTGAGGATGAGGTTGTGTCAAAGATTCTGAGAGTTCTACCTCTGGCTTACAAGATGAAGGCTATTGCAATTAATGAACTCTAGACAATGTCAAGTACCCCTGTTACCAGAGACACATTACTTGGGAAATTGACTCGTTTTAAGCTTGAGGAACTTGGAGATCAGAGTGCTACTAAAATAGAGACTGCATTAAAGCATCTGCCTCAGGTAAGCAAAAGATAGATTGAAAGGAATTGTATGCTAAAGATTTGGAAGAAACTAAGAGAGAAGACAAAGAACTTGAAGAGTTGGAAGCTCTAATTGCTAGAAGAATCCCTAAAGGACCGATTGGAAGTAAGTATGAAGGAAAAGTCCCTTTTAAATGTTTTTCATGCAATAAGATTGGTCATTTTGCTTCTTGATATCCTAAGAGAGTTGCTAGGAATCAAGAAAGATTTATGAGGAGTCATAAGCCTAATCTAGAATATCATAGAAGCCCTAGATTTAGAAGGAATAAGGATAAATCATGTTATGATGCTCGTGATGATGATGATGATGATGAACCTGTAAGTGGATCCGACAGTGGAAGCTCCGGTAAAGATTGGGTCTTTATTGCTATCAAGGATGATTCTCTAGAATCTATCATTGAAGCTACTCATACCGAGGAGAAGACTTTAGCTGCTAAAATTGAAGAAAAGGATGAATGGGTTATAGACAGTGGATGCTTACATCACATGACTGGTGATAAGAGGAGGTTCTTAACTCTGCAAGAATTTGCTGGCAGACTTCAAATTTGGAGACAACAAGGCATGTAGGATAAAAGGCAAAGGAACACTATCCTTGGATGGTAAGACTAATACTGATAATGTTTATTATTTTGAAGACTTAAAGCATAATATTTTAAGTGTAGGTCAGATGGTGGACAGAGGATTTCATTTGCAATTTAAGGATGGTAAATGCAAGATTATCAATAGATTAGGATTGGAGATTGCATCTGGAACTTAGACCAAAGGAAACATATTTCATTTGAACTCCAGTAAGAAGGCTTGCTTGATTGATCATGTTGATGAAATTTGGTTATAACATAAGAGGATGTGTCATGTAAATTTTAATTGCATAGTCAAGATCAGCTCAACACAAGCTGTCAAAGATTTTCCTAGGATTGTTAAACCTCATAATCCGGTATGTAGAGAATGTCAAATGGGTAAGCGAGTTAGAACATCTTTTAGAAGAATACATGATAAATCTAATGAAATTATTGATCTTATTCATACTGATCTGTGTGGACCGACAAGGACTAAAAGTTTCCAAGGTGATAGATATTTTATGTTACTTATTGATGACTATTCTAGAATGATGTGGGTTTCATTTTTGAAAGAAAAATATGAAGCTCTTGAGAAATTCAAAATTTTCAAAGCTATGGGTGAGACAAAAACAAGATTGAAGATAAAATGCTTAAGATCAGATCAAGGCAGTGAGTTTACATCCGGTTAGTTCAACAACTTTTGTGAGAAGTATGGAATCAAAAGACAACTTTTTGCACCTAGAACCCCACAACAGAATGGATTAGTGGAAAGAAAGAATAGAACCATATTGGATGCTACAAGGACAATGATGACTGAAGCTAAATTGCCTAATATCTATTGGAGAGAAGTTGTCAATACCACTGTATACACTTTCAACAGAGTACACATAAAAGGTGATACTGATAAGAATCCTTATGAATTGTGGTTTGGTCATACTCCTACAGTCAGATATTTCAAAGTTTTTGGAAGTAAATTCTATATTAGAAGAGATGATGCATTAGGAAAATTTGATCCTAGAAGTGATGTAGGAATATTTTTGGGTTATTCTACTAAGAGAAAAGCATATAGATGTTATAACAAAAGATTGAAGAGGATAATGGAGAGCATAAATGTTAAGGTGGATGAGCAAGGCAATAATCAGATTAGATCATATGAATTGGACCGAAAGATGAATTTGTCAGACCAGAACCGGTAGTGCAAGAACCTATTCAGAACATTGAACTAGTGACTCCGACAACATAAAAAATTCAATAGTGACTGTTGAACAATAGAAAGAGTCAGTAAATCAAGAAAACCAAAGACTCCCAGATATGTGAGTTTAAATCATTCTAAAGATTAGATCATTGGAGATAAAAGGAAAGGTTTGATGAATAGAAGAAGGTTAGCTATTGAAGAGGTATGTTTAATTTCTCAAATTGAACTGGCATCTTTTATTGAAGCAAGTAAAGATGAAAATTAGATGAAAGCAATGGAAGAAGAATTAGATCAGATAGAAAATAATAAGACATGGGAATTAGTTCCTAGACATAAATATAAGAATATTATTGGAACTAAATGGGTATTCAAAAATAAATTAAATGAGGAAGGTCAAGTTGTGAGAAATGAATCTAGATTGGTTTGCAAAAGTTATTCACAAGGAGTTGATTATGATGAGACTTATGCTCCGGTTGCAAGAATTGAAGCAGTAAGACTATTTATTACCTATGCTATACACAAGAACTACAAGGTATCAGATGGATGTCAAATGTGAATTTCTAAATGGAGATCTTGAAGAGGAAGTCTACATTGAGCAACCTGATGGATTTTCTTTATTAGAGGAAAAGGACATGGTTTGCAGATTAAAGAAAGCTTTATATGATTTGAAACAAGCCCCTAGAGCATGGTATGCTAGATTAGATAAACATCTCTCAAAGCTTGGTTTTAGTAAAGGCAATGTTGATAGTAATCTATATTATAATATTGAACATGATGGCATACTGATCATTGAAGTCTTTGTGGATGATATCATTTTTGGTGGAGAAGAAAGTTTATGCATGAAATTTGTTGATGATACAAAGAATGAATTTGAAATGTCTATGATTGGTGAGATGAAATTTTTCTTAGGTTTGCAAATCACTCACACTGATAAAGGTATTTTCATTTGTCAAACTAAGTATGCAAAGGAATTACTTAATAAATTTTGACTTGAAAATTTGAAACCTTTCGGTACTCCTATGATAACCAGCTGCAAACTGTCTAAGGATGATGAATCTCCTAGAATTAATCCAAGCAGATACAAATTAATGATTGGTGGATTTATGTACTTAACTTAGACTAGACCTGATATAATGAATATTGTTTATATTGCTTCTATATTTCAATCAGATCCTAGAGAAACTCATGATATTGCTATCAAGAGGATATTCACATATCTAGTAGGTACAATAGACTATGGGTCATGGTATCCAAAAGATGACGATTTCAGACTATGTGCATATACAAACTCTGATTGGGCATGAGATGTGGATGACTAAAAGAGCACTATAGGTGGTGCATTCTTTCTTAGAAAGAAGTTGGTTTCATGGCTTAGCAAGAAGCAATCACGTACTTCATTATCTAGTATTGAAGTGAAATATGTAGCTGCTACAACTAATTGTACTAAGATATTATGGATGAAATAGATGTTGAAAGATATAAGGGTAAGCTATGATGAGCCTATTCTTATTCACCATGATAATAATACTGCTATTGATATGTCAAAAAATCTGGTATTTCATTCCAAATCAAAACATATTTCTATTAGGTATAATTTCTTGAAAGAAAAGGTTGAAGCAAAGGAAGTCAGATTGGTTTATGTGCCTACTAAGGAACATATTGCATATATTCTAACTAAACCATTGCCTAAAGATACTTTTGAATATCTCAGAGACCAGTTGGGGGTTACCACCCCTCTGAAAGAGACTTAGAGATGTAGGAATGCATCAATCTAATGAGCCTATTAGGCATACTTTCTGATTCGGGTTGATGAGATGATGTTGTTGCTTAGGGGGAGTAGTCAACCGTTTGGTTTTGTTTTTCTTTTTGGTTTGGTATCCATCCTTTGTCATTGATGTCAAAGGGGGAGATGGTGCTCATGTGAAAAACAAATAATCTTTGAGGAGATGGTATTCATGTTTATCTTAGGGAGAGATATACTTCAGATCAATCTTCTTTGGAAGACTGTTGGCATTCCTTGGCACTTGGATGTTTTTCACATTTAGTGTTGCTATCAATGCTAAAGGGGTAGATTGTTGGAAATATGCTGGATTTGGTTAATTTTTTCCTTTTATGTCAACACTATATCCTAGTTGGATATGGTTCTACTATCTCGGTTGGACCTATCCCAGTTAGACTTGGTGTTTATCTTGGTTTTGGTTGCGATTCTGATCCGGTATGATCAGATCCCTGGTTTCAGTTTTTGGATGCTTATTCAAGATGGTTATATGCTTGCCATATTCTTTTGGTTCATGATTTGGTGCTATGGTAGCTATTGTTGATGTTCCTAGTTGGTATTTCTCAGTGCTATGGTAGCGTTACTGGCTAGCGATATTTGATGATTTGGTTAGATGATTTTGGTTCGGCTTATGGAATCGGTTTCTATCATGTTGAAGGTGCTTCTTGATCATTTCATAATTGTTTGGTGGCTTTGCATTGGCTAGTGTGATGTTATGGTGGTCCTATTTGGATCCGGTTAGACTTTCTGTGTTATTGCATTGAGGGTTTTTACCGGTTGGTGAAACATGTTGGTGATTGGTCTTAGCATGATTTCCGACAAACATAATTGTTTGGGAATTTTTTTTAGGTCCATGTTATGTAATCTAAATCATAATATTGGTCTGGTGATATCATGTAATATAATATTTGTAATTATGGGTTTATGGGTTTAGGGTTTCGCCGACCTTATCAATAAGGTTGATGATCTATATTTATAGGTGACTTATTCATGTAATTGGATATCGATGGTTATGTTTGTATTATCAGAGGTAGGTTTATGTGCCAATAAGTGATATATAATTTGGCAAAAGGTTTTGGTGTTGCAGGGCAGACATCTGTGCTTAACCAAAACTATATCAAGCATTAGGAGATACTACTTTCATAGTTCATTCTTTTCGGATTGTAGTCCGATGCTTTTCTAAGTTAGTGAGACTTCTCTTTTGTGATCAACAATGAGCTCTAGGCTATTGGCCTAATTGCAAGTGCAATCCCCATTGTAATTATTTCACATTCTTCTGCAGAAGTATTATCTAATTATGGGTAGGGTTTCCCACCATGGTTTTTCCCTTTACCACGTTTTCCACGTTAAAATATTAGTTTTGTGTGTATTGTGCTTTCACGTTTTATCTTTCATTGTGTTGGTTTCTTTGTGCTCCAGTATAAAGGTTTTAATCTGTAATAGTTCTAATTTCTAATAGTAAACTGATTCACCCCCCCTCTTAGTTTACTCCTAGTATCAGATTTGTCTAACACAAGATACTTCTAAGTGTTCTTCATGGTGGATCCTACACCATTTGGGTAACAAGAGATCTTCAAGACGAAGATCATCTCTTGGCAACAATGTTTTTATCCTAGTCTACTACTGAGACTCTTCTTCTTGGGGTGGGTCAACAATGAGCATTATAATCAACATCATGATTTCATTTACCTTGTACACCCCTAGACTCACTTCAAGGTAGGCTACTTCATTGGTGGCCCCATAATTAGTGATCATCTTCTTAAGTATGGGCTCACTCTCAATTCGGATCTGTTACTAACACCCTTCCATACAAGCCACGAGGAGGTGAAACATGTAAAGAAGTAACTGCTTACAATCTTTGACCAATCTCTACTCAACAACAATCCATAGACCTCGATAATATCAACCACCTAGATGTCTATGTATCTAGAGATCCAAGGATATGCAGTCACTAGTATGTACACATCTTGTAATTCACCAATCACATTGACCTCAGTCTTATCAAGATGAATAATATTGTTATTGGTGTATACATGGTTGATTCCCAACTTCTGGCATATGGAGTATGGCATAACAATCCCCATAGCACCGAAATCCACCAAGCAGTTATTTAGGTTTTTACCAAAGATCTTGATACTGAGGAGAAAAGGAGGGTAGGCTGCATTAGTGTCCTTCATATCAACCATCTTCACTTCATTAGCATGAGACTCCAACTCCTTTGACTTATTTAAAAGTGATTTCTTTTGCTTGGGACAATACAACAAAACATCCATGAGAAACATGGTGGTGGTCTTCTCCATCTCCCTGGTTATGTCGTAGGAGCATCTACTAGTAAGCTCTGTATTCACCTCAACCTTGTTGTGCACTACTTGAGGGTCTTTAGGTGGTGGAGTATTGTTGCTCGCATTAGGGTTTGGAGGGACCTACCCATATTTGGGTAGAGCCAGATTGGTTCAAGGCGTCTTAGCTTAGCTCCTCAAATTATTGGGATTCATGGTGTTATGAAAAGTTTGGGTGTCATATATCGATGGCTTGGGCTCTGTTTTTGTCTCTCCTCAAAAAAGGAAGGTATCAACCAACATAGTGTTATTGATTTTATCAAATTCATTAACTTCTCCTTGACCTCTGGGTTGTGCATCAACTTGGGCTATGCGGATGACCTTCTTCATCTGAGAACAATGCACTGCTTGAGGGTCTTTAGGTGGTGGAGTATTGCTGCTTGCATTAGGGTTTAGAGGGACCTACCCATATTTGGGTAGAGCCAGATTGGTTCAAGGCATCTTAGCTTAGCTCCTCAGATTATTGGGATTCATGGTGTTATGAAAATTTTGGGTGTCATATATCGATGGCTCGGGCTCTGTTTTTGTCTCTTCTCAAAAAAGGAAGGTATCAACCAACATAGTGTTATTGATTTTATCAGATTCATTAACTTCCCCTTGACCTCTGGGTTGTGCATCAACTTGGGCTATGCAGATGACCTTCTCCATCTGAGAACAATTCACTTTAGAATGCGATGCGGTGTCATGGAGTTTTCACCAATTGGTCATCAAGTTCATGTCTGCCAAGTTGATACTCTAAACTAGATTAGAGTTATCACATGCATCAGGATGATCATGAGGTACTCTGCCATTGTTTGGGCTAGTGTTCTATGTTTGATTATAAGTCTTCTAATTGTATCTCTAGTTCTGACCCTGTTTTTGGTAAGTCCTCTGATTATTGTAAGGTTGAGATTGATTTTGTACTGCTGGAGGATTCACCTTGAGATGTCCCAACTCAGTAGTAACCTGAGTAATCATCTTCTTGAGTGTCTGAACTTCTGTAGAAAGATGATTGGTCTGATCAACTGAAGACATTCCAACAACCTGGTTTACTACAACAACATTAATCACCTCTCGAGGGTAGGTGATTTTATAGTATTGTTCATTCTCTTGGCCTTGTGAGGCATTGTACCAAGGTAAGGTAGGCATATCTTGTTGCTGGTTGGTAGGCTACTGGGGTGCATACAATGGAACTAGATTCATAGTAGGATCTCCCATGACTGTGGATGGGTTGGGTGTAGGAAGTTGATTATAAGCTCCATAAGTAAATCCCAAAGAGAGGCTGTGGTTGATTCCTTTAGGGGTTTGGTTCAACTCCCAGTTCATCTTCAAGGTGAGAGCATATACCTTAGCCAAAGTGTTCCTATTCTTCTCTTGGATAGTTTGCTTGATGAACATAGTGATCCAACACAGAAATATGTTTCAATAGATACATCCTGGGTAATTTGATATGGGTCTTGAAGTCTATTGTATGCTCTTTGGAATTTGGTGTTGAATATGGTTAAGGGTTCATTGAGAAATTTCCTCAATGAGGAAAACTGATGATAAAGGGTGGCATGATCTACATAGACTCTGAATTGTGAAATGAAGGCCTTCTCAAGTGCATTCCAGTTGGTTATGGAATATGCAGGCATTGTGAGGTACCAATAATATTCATTGTCACCTAGCGAGTAAGGAAATAGGTGACATGCCATGTCTTCATGCTGCACGTTATTTTGCACTAAGGTACCCTTGAATGCTTTGATGTGTTCTTCATTTGTCCTAGTGCTCCCCCAAACTCAAACTTTGTGCAAAATTTGTTAGGATTCTTAGACAATTCAAGAATTCAACCAGGAATAGTTCCCAGGGGTGATTGAGCCTGATTGAGAAATGCCATAGGTGGTGGTGGTGAATCTTGGCTCACAAATGGGGATGCAAATGGTTGAGGACTAGGGATAAGTTGGGTAGAGGAATCAACTGGAGGGTGTTGTTGAGAAGGGGTGTTTGGAAGCTTCTCCTTCCCTTTATCTCTCCATTGTTTGGTAGGTGGTCCTTGTTGGCATTGGATGAAGATTGCATTAATGAAGTATAGTGTTGTCATTGATGTCAATAATAACTGGTAATGGAGTTTTATTGCAATCGGTAGTAGAGCAATGAAGGAAACTGGTATTGGTATTTGAAGCAGAGAGATCAATCGGTAACCCTAACCTGTTGATATGCCGAACCCTAACCGATGGAGCTTGGTGAATCGGTTATGATGATCTATGATTGAATGGTGATTGAAGATGGAGATGCCACGTATGCATGATGCACGTGATGAGTTTTAAAGTGGTTTTGGCATGTAGAGAAAATTGTTTAATCTTGGGAATGAGCTAATGCATAGAATGAAGTGAATAATGTGTGATGAGTTACAAGATCCAATGTGGGGTGATCTAGGAGCGGTCAAAGTTGTCTTGAACAATGTGCAGCTGATTGCTATGTAATCCAACGGTCATGTTTGAACTGACATGTTTGTAATCTCTATGAGATCTTAGGTTTTGTGTTGTGTTACCGACCTATTGTTTTTCTTATAAGGTCGATGAGTTGTTTTATAATAGTGTTGGCAATTTGGTTAAGTGTGGTAGTATGATTGATTGCCAAACCAGAAGGAGTGTCTATAGAATGTTTTAAAGGAAGATAGGAGCATAAAAGGATCTAATTAAGCAAAGTAGTTCTATTACCAGATCAATAAAAACTCTATTGTTCTCTAAGTTCTATTACAATAGTTAAATCCCTTAACTGGGTAAGCTTTAACAGGATTGGTGCTTTCTAAATCCTCTAACCAGGTGACCCATTAGTTTGGATTTTGAAATCCTCTATAGAGGTTACTCCTAACAAGGTATTGCCTTTAACAGGGTATTGTAGTCAATCCGTTAACCAGGTGGTCCTTAATCAGATCTGTTCCTAACAAGACATTTTTTGTAAAGCTTCTAACAAGGTTTGGCTCCTAATAGGGTGAACTTCATAAGAGTTTAGAATACTTATGAGTATTCATCCCCATCCTTGTTTTTCCCATTTGGGTTTCCATGTCAAAAATCATTATGTCAAGTGGTGATTGATTTTGTGGTTATATTTTGATATGGTTGATATGATTAACTAGTAAAGCCTATTAGATATGATTAGATGACCAAAAGTGATCTGAAATGAGTTATTACAAATGTTAGTAAAGCGGTTTAATGTTTTCATTAAATGGTATGTGAGTTTCAAATCTGTTACATTGTATCATAGATGTTTTAATCAAGCAGTAATCTTGACAGTGTAGTATCAGTTTTTGTTACAGTGTTTAAACAAGTTAGGTCAGTGATTGGTTTATGAGTTGGGATTAAGTTTGGTGAAAGTTTGGTTTTTTTTCTATCTACTGATTCATGCCCCCTCTCATTAGTTTAATATATCCTTATTGATTCATCATATTATCAATTGGTTTCAGAGCATTTCAGGTCCTCTCGTGTTTAATCCTAATAGCTTGAGATAAAGATCTAGGAGAACATGATGAAGAAAGAAGGTTTGAAGTTCAATAGGGAAGACTACAGAATCTAGAGTGATAGGATGAAGATCTATATCAAGAGCTTAGGAAGTCAATATTGGGAACATGTTGTTACTAAATATAACTTTCCTAGTGGGATTTTATCAGATGATCAAAAGAAGGAGCAACAGGAGAATAATCAAGCATTGGAGGACATTATCAGTTCCTTGTCTGATTTAGAGTATGTTGATGTCCATGGTTTAGAGACTACTTTTGAAGTGTGGAAGAAACTTGAGGATATCTATAATGGTTACGAGAATGTTAAGATTTCCAAAGAAGAGAGTCTGAGAGGTAAATTCGATGATATGCAGATGGCTGAAGGAGAGAACATTCAATAGTATGGCGAGAGGATCAAGAAGATAGTCGGTGAGATCTATTGGAAACCAATAACACTGAGAGGGGGGGTGAATCAGTGTTATACTATATTGATTAATTTTAGCCTTATTAAAACATGCATACACCAACCAGTATACCGGTACATACATAATTAAAAGAAGTAAAACAACCAATAAGCCAATCACATAAATGAGAACCAAAACACACAGATTTATATATGGAAAACCTCAAAGAGGAAAAAACATGGTGGGATTTGTGACCCACAATATCAATCCACTGGCTATATGAAGAGATATTATAAAATATGAGGGGCTTGCACTTGTAGGAAGGCTTATAGCCTAGACCACACTGCTCAATCACAAAAGGAGCCTCACTGACTACATAAAATTGCAGACTACAATCTGGAGAAGTGTGAACTGCTAAGATAGCATCTTCTATGCCAGAATACTATTCCAGTTAAGCTTTGTTTGTTCCGATCTGAAACCCTAAAACCTTTACCAGAATAACCCTTACATTAATTTCCTCACATACATGATCTCTCTGATATATTTCCCATCATATTACATTCACATATCCATAATCTTCTATCTCATATATCTATCAAAATGATCTATCAAACT
This sequence comes from Cryptomeria japonica, assembly GCF_030272615.1. Classification (NCBI taxonomy): domain Eukaryota; kingdom Viridiplantae; phylum Streptophyta; class Pinopsida; order Cupressales; family Cupressaceae; genus Cryptomeria; species Cryptomeria japonica. Next base: position 531,801,238 of record NC_081414.1, read on the forward strand.
GACCTATATACTCTATACAAATTTACATCTTCCAAAACCTCTTCATCTTAATGAATTTTGCCTACCCCTAAGGAATCTACCTCAGTTACCGGATGAGTTCCTTGCTGGTGCAGTAGCAGCCTCTTCTACCAGATAAGTAACTGGGACATTCTCATCTGATGATTATTCTTCAGTCTTTCTAACCCATCTTTGAGTATGATCTTGTCGGATTTCACTAACCTTCTCTTTTCCTTTCTCATTTGATCCTCCATTACCAACTGGTGGATTTTTGATTCTACAAAATTTAACAATATGTCCAACCTCATTACATGCATAACATGTAACATTATTCCTTTGAATTGCTTTGCCAAAATCGGTGAAATTGCTTGACCTGCACTGATTAGCCATATGTCCAAATTTTCCAAAAGCATAGCATTTAACATTCATTCAACAATCTTCTATTTTATGACCATACTTATTTCATTTAGAACATTTACCGGGAGCAGATTCAAGGTTCTGATTTGCTCTATTTCTACATTGCCTAGCCATGCGACCAAATCTATTGCAAACAAAATATCTACCATTGAATTTATATGCATCAAATTGTCTTACTGGTGCCTTATGGTTTTGATCTTCATTATCAGTACCAAAACTTTGTCCTTGCTCAAATCCAAGTCCACTGGAATCTCCAATTTGCCTTTATCTCTTCAATAACTCATCTAGCTATGCTGAACTAATCTTGAAATTTTCTTTATACTCACTTGCAGTAGTTAAATCTTCTCTTAGAATTATCATTTGTCTCTCAAGCTCTTATTCATTACTCAGGGATTGTACCAAATCAGTTCTCAACATATCATTCTCATGAACCAACCTACCACATTCTTCAAATTTGTTCTTCAAGGATACAACAAGATTTTTCTTCCTTCTTCTTTTTGTCTTCAATCTCCTTAGACATCCTCATAGTTATAACTTGCATTTCATTTTTCATAACCATGTTCTCCTTCCTCAATTTATGACATTGTTTCGTAAGTGCATCTTTCTCTTCATCATCCTGACTTTGCAAAAGTTTCTTCCTCCTAGCTTGAACAGATGATAGCCTCTCTTGTAGGACAAGAATGATTTCCTTAGCAAAATTCAATTCATCTTATATCTTTAAGTTCTTCAACCTTTTAGCATCATAATCTTCAAGTGCCATCTCAAGTTGCTTCTCCAAAGCCATATCCATGGATTTCAGTTTCAGGATCTTCCTCAAGCTGTTAAACTTCCTTTGAGGCACAAGGTTCTGATACTAATTGTTGGAAACCAATAACAGTGAGAGGGGGGTGAATCAATGTTATACCAGAATGATTAATTTTAGCATTATTAAAACATGCATACACCAATCAGTATACTGGTACATATAAAATTGAAAGAAGTAAAGGAACCAATAAGCCAATCACATAAATGAGAACCATAACACACATATTTATACATGGAAAATGTCAAAGAGGAAAATCCATCATGGGATTTGTGACCCACAATATCAATCCACTGGCCATATGAAGAGATATTACAAAATATGAGGGGCTTGCACTTGCAGGAAGGCTTACAGCCTAGAGCACATTGCTCAATCACAAAAGGAGCCTCACTGACTACATAAAATTCTAGACTACAATCCAGAGAAGTATACACTACTAAGATAACATCTTCTATGCCAGATTACAGTTCTGGTTTAAGCTCCGTCTGTTCCAGTTTGAAACCCTAAACCCTTTACCGGAATAACCCTTACATTAATTTCCTCACATACATGATCTCTGTGATATATTTCCCATCATATTACATTCGCATATCCATAATCTCCTATCTCATATCTGTATCAAAATGATCTATCAAACTGACCTATATACCCTATACAAATTTACATCTTCTAGAACCTCTTCCTGAGGCATATTCAACATCTTAATAAATTTTGCCTACCCCTAAGGAATCTACCTCAGTTACCAGATGGATTTTGTATCTTAATGAATTTGTGGATCAATAAGGACTAGGAGTATTCAAGGTAATCAGTATTTTATGATTTTTACTGATGATTAATCAAGAATGATGTTGGTCACATTCTTAAAGGACAAAACAAAAGCCTTTAGCAAGTTTAAAGCATTCAGAGCAGCAAGAAACAAAGTTGTATATCACAGTCAACTGCATAAGATGAATATGTTACAACATATATGAATTGTACCCAGAAAATCTGGATGAAACACATTCTGGATGAACTGGTTAGGATTTTTTGTGATAACACCAGTGCAATAAACATTTCTAAGAACCCAATGTTGCATGAAAGAACCAAGCATATTGAGCTAAAGTATCATTTCTTGAGAGAGAAAGTGCAAAGTAAAGATGTGTCACTGGAGCATGTATCTACTAAGGAACAACTAGTGGATATCTTTACTAAACCTCTTCCTAAGGCTACTTTTGAGTATCTTAGAGGTCAATTAGGGGTTGTAACCCTAAATGAAATCAATTAAGCCGATGTGGAAGACATCAGTCCCGAAGCTTATTGCAAATCTTGAAGTAGGATAGTGTAGAGTGGAGCTATACCACAGGGGGACTAACAAGTTGCAGATCATTGTTGCGTATCCGTGAAGCATGGAATGGTTAACCAACTGATATTGGTATTCACTTTGGCATTTTTTTCAAAGGGAGAGAAGAACTGTATGATTGATGAGAGGAAGAACTATATATGATTGATAGCTAGTTACTAGTTGAAGACATGGAGATTAATTTGAAGGACAGTACATGAAAAATTTAAACCAAGATTCCTATACTTGTGTATGTGCATTACTCTCAATCATCACAATCAAAGGGTATTGATATTTGTATTGCCATCAATGCCAAAGGGGGAGATTGTTGGAATCACATGAATATTGCATTAATGAAGTATAGTGTTGCCATTGATGTCAATAATAACTAGTAATGGAGTTGTATTGCAACTGGTAGTGATGCAGTAATACAATCAATAGTAGAGCAGTAAAGGAAACCGATATTGGTATTTGAAGCAGAGAGATCAATTGGTAACCCTAACCTGTTGATATGTTGAAACCTAATCGATGGAGCTTGGTGAATCGGTTATGATGATCTATGATTGAATGGTGATTGAAGATGGAGATGCCATGTATGCATGATGCATGTGATGAGTTTCAAAGTAGTTTTGACACGTAGAGATAACTATTTTATCTTAGGAATGAGCTAATGCATAGCATGAAGTGAATAACATGTGATGAGTTACAGGATCTAATATGCGGTGATCCAGGAGTGGTCAAAGTTATCTTGAACAATGTGCAGTTGATTGCTATGTAATCTAATGGTCGTGTTTGAATCGATATGTTTGTAATCTCTATGAGATCTTAGGTTTTGTGTTGTGTTACTAACCTATTTTTTTTCTTATAAGGTCAGTGAGTTATTTTGTAATAGTGTTGGAAATTTGGTTAAGTGTGGTAGTGTGATTGATTTTTGAACCAGAATGAGTGTCTACAAAATGTTTTGAAGGAAGATAGGAGCATAAAAAGATCTGATTAAGCAGAGTACTACTATTACCAAATCAACAAAAACCCCATTGTTCTCTAACCATTACAACAATTAAATCCCTTAATCAGGTAAGCTTTAATAGGCTTGGTGCTTTCTAAATCCTCTAACCAGGTGATCCATTAGTTTGGGTTTGAAATCCTCTATCGAGGTTACTCCTAACAGGGTATTGCCTTTAACAGGGTATTGTAGTCAATCCCTTAACCGAGTGGTCCTTAACTGGATCTGTTCCTAACATGACATTTTTTGTAAAGCTTCTGTTGGGTCTCAAATCAACAGATTGGATAGGTTCTAAGGAAATGCCAACTCCTATGATCAAACCCTCCAATTGACTTGGCCAACTTATAGAGTGAACCTATTTGGTTACTAACTCTCTCACTTTAGGCTCTATAGGACCTAGGCGGGTATACCTACTCACTAGTTGTTCCTTCAACTAATTCTTTTTATAGAAGATTTAGTGTCTTAATCTGATATCTCCTAGTCTCAGAATGGCATAAGTTTCTTAAACAAACTGATTTTAGATGTGTGTATTGATCTATGTATCTTACAAAAGTATATATGTTACACTTTGGCTAAATTACCTACTATACCTACTCTACTAATCCTAATGCTTAAAGGTAAAGGGTAACTGGTATGGTTAAAGGGTTTGTTTACAAATGATCAGTGCCTTTCCTCCTATTTGGGCTACAGAGTCTTATATTTCTTCAGGACTTATTGTGTAAACTTATGAGACAATTTTTAATCCCACCACCTCTCGATGAGTCTGTCAGTTACTGTTTCTTATGAGCTCTACTTCAATGTCTATATTGTAAACTGCTTGAATGAATTTAACCCTAACTTTTAAGAGACCATCCAAGGAAGAAATACAAGGAACAATTACAATTCGCGAGTAAATCTTTTTGATCCAAATCTACAACATAAAACACAAAATTTTACTAGAAGAACATGAATAACCTTATCCACTTTTAGATAATATCATAAGCAACTGCCTTCTAAAAATATATTAACTCTCAACACATATGAGAAAGAAAATGCAACTGGTTATTTTTTGATGAAAAGTTTAAAAATACAAAATTGCCTCCACCTCCTCTATCTCTATTCTTTTTTTTTCTCTCTTTACATTTTACATCACACATATATATGTGTTTGAATGGTTTTCATACCCCTTTGGGTGAAAAGACACCCCCCTTTTAAATAAAAATAATTTCAAATCCCGAAATTGCCTTAGCTAATGTAATTAATTGTCACTTTACAAGTTGTTGAGGCATATTAGAGGTATTTTAAGGCTATTTTACGGGTATATAATGGATAAATGGTCTTTAAATGATGTAAATACCCCCTTTGGTGCTTCACACTCCATTTTTTATGCCCATTATTGTGTTTATGTTATGGTTTCATATTGTGCAACAAATATAAAATATATTACTTGTACCTATTCAATATATATATATGTGTATATATATATATATTTAGAATTTTTCTTGCTCCTTGTCTTGGAATTTGGAATTCTAAAAATTGCAAATTTTAGGGTTCCAATAGCTTCTAACAAGGCTTGGCTCCTAACAGGGCAAACTTTAGAAGAGTTCAAAATACTTGTGGGTATTCATCCCCACCGTGGTTTTTCCCATTTGGGTTTCCATGTCAAAAATCATTGTGTCAAGTGATGAATGATTTTGTGATTATATTTTGATATGGTTGATATGATTAACTAGTAAAGCCTCTTAGTTACGATTAGATGACCGAAAGTGATTTGAAATGAGTTATTACTGATGTTAGTAAAGTGGTTAAATGATATGTGAGTTTCAGATCTATTACATTGTATCATTGATGTTTTAGTTAACTGATAAGCTTGACAATGTAGTATAAGTTTTTGTTTCAATGTTTAAACCAATTAGTTCAATGAATGGTTTATGAATTGGGATTAATTTTGGTGAAAGTTTAGTTTGTTTTCTATCTACTGATTCACCCCACCTCTCAGTTGATCAGAACCTTATTGGTTCATCATATTATTAGTCCTAACTCAAAAAACCATATAGGACTTGCAGAACACCTTAGAACTCTTTTAAACTTCTCAGGTGAGAAGAAGGAGATCTCTAGCTTGAACTTTCTCAGTTTTGATGGGGTTGAGGGAGAGGTGTCCGGGGTACTTGATGTTTCTATGCTTGGTTTATCTATGCAAAAAAATTTCTTCTAGCGTTGGTTTCTATGTGTCTAGCCTTTTGTCATTCAATGTTGAGCAATTTGTACATGCGTAACCAATCAATGTAACTCCAATTACTATTCCTGGAAAGAGAATACAATTTTGAAATAACTTCTTCTTGTTCATAGCCCAAGTTTGGTTGTAATAATGGAATGAGACCATCTTCTGGGAGCACCATGCTATATCATGTTGCAGTGGTTTACAATGGTTCACTTTTTTTGTTGAAGGTCCTCCTTCTAGCACTAGTTTTTATTGATGGGCCTTTTATACTCACCTAACATATAGGCTTCGCGAAGTGGAGCCTCTCCTAAAAAGAGAAAGGACTACAAAATATGCACTCCCCAAGGTCCTGTTTATTGGGTCACAACTATGCCAGGGTAACTCAAGGTTCACATGACTTGTTTGATCAATATGGTATTGTTGGTTATGAAAAACACTCACACAAACTGCTTAGAAATAAAATGCAAAAGATATAAGGAGGGAAGAAGGAAAAAATATAACCACACAATATTGTTAAACTTAGAATAAATATCTTAAATAATTAGTCATTATCAATAACAAACTAGATAGTAGTCGATGGAACTTTTATCTACACACAAGGTCTATGATCTTGCATACAAAAAGAGCTGATCATCAACTTCACATATCATAATAATAAAATCCAAAAAAGCCAAAATAATTGCACTACCTAGAATGAGAGAAGATATCAGATAAAATAAATACCTTCATTCAACAAATATCGTGAAACATACGATCCATGAAGCAACTTGCATTGATTAATTATGAAAATAAAGGTACCAACGAGCATTGATACTTAGAGATTTTAACAAAGTTTGAAACTTAAAATAATGGAATTGAAAATATTTTAAATAAAATCCTAACTATGGCCTCCACTATTTCATTTTTAGACCATTGGCAATGGCCTAATTCATTACATTTATAGTATCTTGCCTCTTATAATCAAGGAATAAACTATGCCTACAACCCAGTTATAAAATGATGGGAGCCACAGTTGAAATGCAAGTCACTTCTTTTGAACCCCACTTAACTAACACAACATGCATGTGAACAATCAGTTCTTTCTAAGTGTGGTAGAGTGCAAAGCCTTCTACATATACTATACTTCATGGGCAGTGGTATATATGCATGACAGGTGTAATACAATCCTTTCCTCAAAACTGCAGTCGTTGCCAAGGTTGTGCGTTGCCTCTTTGTGGTAACAGGAACACACTGTGAGTCAACTTCTTCTCTATTATCTACCCTCTTTGTAATTGTGGCAGCTCCCTATGTAACAGTCACTAAATTTTTTGGTGGACCCTGAAAGTATTCAATGGGAAATTTGGAAACCCTTAGATTTTCCTTACCTTCGGTTAGAAATTGACACTCAATTGGTTGGTTTCACTATGTTGTTATTGATGACAACATGGTATTTTGTTTCGGCTTCATGTTTTGGTTTAGTTGTGTACCGACAGGCACTTCACAGATACTACACTGACACCGGCCTTGATAGGATAGAAGAATTTCTTTGGTTATCGACAATGTAGGCCAACATGGTTTAGAATAAGGTTATTAGTATTGGAGGTCGACATCTCTTGGATCCAACATCGACAATTATTTTTGATATTCATGCATTTATGTTATCTAGCCGATATATAATTTGATATTGTAATAATTCTTGTAAGCTGACATAAGGCATGATAAGTTGTATAGGATATATAGGTTAGTTGGATTAGATCATTTTTGAGATAGAATAACATATATGGTGATGGATATGCAAATATGATATAGTGTGAAATATATCAGAGAGATTATGTATGTGAGGATATTTATGTAAGGGTTACTCTAATAAAGGTTTAGGGTTTCAGACCATAACAGACAAAGCTTAAATTAGAATTGTATTCTGGCATAGAAGATTCTATCTTAGTAGTTCAACACTTCTCCAGATTGTAGTCTGGATTTATATGTAGTCAGTGAGACTCCATTTATGATTGAGCAGTGTGCTCTAGGCTGTAAGCCTTCCTGCAAGTGCAGGCCCCTTATATTTTGTAATATCTCTTCATATGCCAAGTGGATTGATATTGTGGGTGACAAATCCCATTGTGGTTTTTCCACTTTGAAGTTTTCCACGTATAATTTTGTGTGTTATGACTCTCATTTATGTGATTGGCTTGATAGTTTCTTTACTTCTTTCAATTTTGTATGTATCGGTATACCGGTTGGTGTATGCATGTTTTAATAAGGTTAAAAATTTTCATTTTGGTATAACATTGATTCACCCCCCCTCTTAGTGTTATTAGATTCCAACAGTTAGTATCAGAGCCTTGTGCCTCAGAGGAATTTTAATAGCTTGAGGAAGATCTTGAATCTGGAACCCATGGACATGGCTTTGGAGAAGCAACTTGAGATGGCACTTGAAGATTATGACACTGAAAGGTTGAAAAACTTAAAGCTACAAGATGAATTGAATTCTGCTAAGGAATTCATTCTTTTCCTACAAGAGAGGCTATCATCTGTTCAGGCTAGGAGGAAGGAACTTTTGCAAAGTTGGGATGATGAAGAGAAATATGCACTTAAGGAACAATGTCATAAATTAAGTTAGGAGAACATGGTTATGAGAAATGAAATGCAAGCTATAACTATGAGGATGTCTAAGGAGATTGAGGACCAAAAGAAAAAGGAAGAAAATATTGTTGTATCCTTGAAGAACAAATTTGAAGAATGTGGTAGGTTGGTTCATGAGAATGATATGTTGAGAACTGATTTAGTACAATCCCAGAGTAATGAACAAGATCTTGAGAGAAAAATGATAATTCTGAGAGAAGATTTAACTACTACAAGTGAGTATAAAGAAAAATTCAAGATTAGCTCAGTAAAACTAGATGAGTTATTAAAGAGACAAAGGCAGATTGTAGATTTTAGTGGACTTGGATTTGAGCAAGGACAGAGTTCCAATACTACTAATGAAGATCAAAACCATAAGGCACCGGTAAGGCAATTTAATGCTTATAAATTTAATGGTAGATGTTTTGTTTGCAATAGATTTGGTCACATGGCTAGGCAATGTAGAAATAGAGCAAATCAGAACCTTGATTCTATTCCCCATTAATGTTCCAAATGCAATAAGTATGGTCATAAAATAGAAGATTGTAGAATGAATGTTAAACACTATGCATGTGACAAATTTGGACATATCGCTAATCAATGCAGGTCAAGCAATTTCACCAGTTTTAGCGAAGCAATTCAGAGGAACAATGTTACATGTTATGTATGTAATGAGGTTGGACATATTGCTAAATTCTATAGAAGTATAAATCCACTAATTGGTAATGAAGGATCAAATGAGAAAGGGAAATATAAGATTAGTAAAATCCGACAAGATTATACTCAGAGATGGGTTAGGAAGACTGAAGAAAAATCATTAGATGGGAATGTCTCGATTACTTATTTGGTAGAAGAGGTTTCTCCTGCACCAATAGGTAGCTCATCCAGTAACTAAGGCATATGCCTTAGGGGTAGGAAAAATTCATGAAGATACTGCATATGCCCCAGGAAGAGGTTCTAGAAGATGTTCCCGATATTGGAAATGATTATCTGGCAATGGATATGTTCTGTGTGAGATCCGGTATCTTTCACCTGCAGTCATTTATTTCAATGGAAAATTAGTGTTTTTCTCGAAGGTTAAAAGGTCAAATTGGATTTGTTATTGATCACCTTGCATTCAGAGCAATTTCAAAGTGATTAAAAGTGACTAAGAGAGATCAAAGGCAATTTAGAGCAGTCATATTTCTTCTTGGGCGATTTCACCAGCATCTGGAAGAATCTATTGGAGATTTTCACCAAGAGCAATCAAAAGCTATTTATCTTTAAACATGGAAGTGATATCATCATCTATTCCTATTTTTGTTGCAAACCTGATTGTAGTAAAGGTCAAGGACCACCCTAGGCCAATTTTCAAGCGGTATCCACATGTGGCTACCCTGGAAGATTCGGTTGGAGCATTTTCTCATGTTTCGGAGGGAGTTGTCTATGTAGAGGATGTTAGGGCATATATTAAATATCACATTAAGGACTTGGGAACTTCTAAAATTAAGGGCATGTATATGAGTGAGCTGATGGGAGAATCTGGAAAGATCAAACCGGCATACAAGCATATTGAAGACCAGGGGTTTATCAACATTCTGGATATTCCAGAATTTGAAGATGAGATAATCAAATATGTTTTGAGAAGAGTAAATGGGGAATTTATAAGGTTACAAAATCACCAATGAAGCCATCCAAGAAATAACTGGTTTACCATCGGCTGGGCAACATCCAGACAAGAAGGTTTCAAATGATTTCATGAAAAAGATCACCGACGTGATATCTGACAGGAGATCCATGAGAGTGAGCACTATCACCGACATAGACATCAAATTCGGTAGCATGATCATCAGGTGTAAGGTAACTCATTCAAACTAACTAAATTCTATTTCCAGTTCATGCATTTTGGCTGCATATAAAAATGTTGATTGATGCACAAATTCTTGATGCCTATGCAAAAATGGTGATTGATGCACCTATTGATGAGGCATAGAAGCCCTGCGGTACTGCACAAAAGAAAACACAAGAGGTTGAAAGATAGTTCAACCAAAAGAAAAGAGAGAAGAAGGATGGGAAGGATAGAAAATTAATGGAGAAGGTCTCAAAGGACATTAAAGCATTAATTGATGATGTCCCAGAGAAAGGCAGAAAGAGGAAGAATCCTAAAGTTCACATTGAGCCTGTTGCTGCAGAATTAGAATCTAAGGATGACACACCATTGGGATTTAAGAGGGTTGCTAGAAAGAAAATAGAGGAAGCAAAGGTAGAAGCTAAGAATCAACCGGCTAGGAAGGTTAAAATCAAAATACCAGCACAAAAGAAAGCACCAAAGGTAACACCTTCAGCTACATCCGATACTGCACAGAGGAAGAAGAAGAAGAGTGACATCGACTTAGCAATTGAATCAGGTAATGTGACTATCATACCACCTAAAACTTGTGCAGAGTGAGTAGATGAAATCACTAAGGATGGCATGTTGAATAATATTCAATTTAATTATGAACACTTAGAGGATGATGAACAAAGAGAGGTAGAGGAAGCAGTCTTATTATACTTGGATAGTTATAAGAAAGCCTCAATAGAAATAGAAAATCAAATACCGACTGAATTGTATAATATGTTAGATGCTAGAAGACTATCAACTATGCAAGAAGATAAGCATATTAAAATTCAAGAGATATTATCTATTTGTGTTACTATTGCTCTAGATGAAATGGAAAAGACACTTGAGGTGGCAGATAGAAAAGTTTTTAATAGCAAACATAGGATAACTAGTTTGATGCTAGGAAGAGTAAATGAAATAATAAAGGAGACTCAAAAAGCATGGATTAAATTCCTTGGAGAGAACATAGGATTCTTTACTTCACCAGAAACCAAGACAAAAATTATAGATACCTCGGTTGAAGGAAAAGGTAAAGGGAATTATGGGTACTTCGCCCTCAATTAAAAAAAATATTAAGATAGTGGAAATTGAGCCCCCGGTAAATATAGATGTATAGACAAATATTGAGATACTAGTTAATACAGAGAGTGAACAAGTTAATGTTGTACAAGATACTAATATTGAGGATAATTTGTACAGGTTGAGGTTATAGTTCCTACAAAGGAACTGACAGTTACACATCCTGCACCAAGTGGTGAAGTCACCAATGCAAGTGAGGAAGTTATAAAGGATAAATATTTAGAAGAGAAAAAAGGGGAATCTGATAGGGAACCAATATTTGGTCCATCATTGTTGTCAATTGACACCTCACAAGTCGAAAAGAAAAACATCACATAGATGAGTCCTACTAAACTCATGATGATGGCAACACAAAGACTAATGAAGGAGGGATCCATAGATAAGGGGATTATTGATCAATCAATCCCTGTTTTACACAGATTGGTCCCAGAGTGCAAGATTGAAAATGAAGCGATCCCATCCGACAAACTTAAAATAATTACTGAGCATAATTCAAAGTATTTTCAATCCTTACAACAAATTTCAAACCAACAAGAACTAGAGAGGTTTACTTAGGCTAAGAGAGTTGCATTTGATTAGGTAAATGAATCTGAGAAGAAAAAGATTGATGAGAAGCTGAAACTAATAGAAAATTCTTTGAAGCAATGTACAAATATATATAGGGTATATTATAACACTGGTATACTTACATCCAATGTGGATAAAAATATAAAAGAACTTCAGGAGAAAATTGCAAATATAGCTAATTATTTTGACGGATTGATTTCATTAACTATATCAGTTGATGGTCAAATTTTGATTATGGAAAACCAATTTTCTATTCTTGAGAAGAAAAGAGACAAAATAATAAGAAGAGCCAAAAGTCTAAGAGGCTTGGTGAGTCTCTAGTTGGATTCACTCAGTGTACATAAGAAAGAATGCATGGATATGGTGGGAAAGCCCACACCAATAGAGATGAATGAGAAAGAGTCTTTTGCACATATATTGAGTGGATTTTCATCTATTTAAGGTACATTCGAAATAGGTTGGGATATTTATCTTGAGCTACTAGAGAAGGCTTATCCAAAAATTTTGAAATTTGTCAAGCTCTGGTAAGACATTTTGGGATATTCATTGTACAGTTATTTTTCTTTGACATTCTGGTGCAAGGGCACCTCATCAAAATTCCAATCATGTCTCTAAGGATGAAGACTAGGATAATTGTAGTGTCTTAGTGTGTCTTGTGTTTATGCAAGTTTGTTTCATGTATTCAATAAACCCCACCATGCAAGCCCATGTCACCAATTAGGCAATTTGCTAAGCCAATTGGGACAATGTGGTCAATAGGGGTAGTAGATGGTTAAGTTCTGTGTTTGATAGGTTTTTGAAATTTTTAAAGAAGTGTTTGGTTGATCCAAGTGTGTGGATCCCAACCTTTGCAAGTGTGACAACATTTTGTGCAAAATTGCAAAATTGCAACTTTTGAGTGCAAAAGTGCAACATTTTGAAATATTGTTGGGGAAGCCTTTCAATGGATCCAAACTCCTCCAAATTTGGTTGGAAACCATTGGAGAGTTGTATAAACCTTGTGTACATGATTACCAAGGTTGTTGTTGTTGTGGTTTGAATTGATGAAGCAATAAAACATTGAAATACTGAAGTTTTCCCAGAAATTATGAGTTTGCAGAGATTGTACATCCTTGACCGGTGTGAATCTGACAACACAATTCATGAAGTAGATGGAGAAATGAACTACCTTTGATTTGGTGGTGGTCTAAGGTTTTGATCATTTTTGTGCAGTGAGAAACCCTTATTTTTATGACTGTAACCCGAGAAACCAGGGTTTGACTAGGGTTTTGCCAAATAGTGGCCATATCTTGCATCTCCTACCTCTAGAACTTCTTTCCTTTGGTGGAATGCAAGAATGGTTAGTTTAAATTAAGATTTTCATGGGTTTTTGTAGGGAAGACTTGGTTGTGAGATGCTTGAAGTGAATCTAGGTAGGCATCTCCATGTGATTACCTTAAGCAAAATTAGGATAGTCATCCTAAAATCTGATAGCGGTGGATTCCAGGCATGTAACCCTAGAATTGGAAGTTATTAAAAATCCACCACATGGTCATAAATTTGGTTTTTAAATTGGGATACCAGTAAAGGGGTGTTGGTGTAAATAATTATTCGTCATGGATATTATTACACTTACTTAAGTTTACTTAGGATAATGCATTTCATAGTAGTTTGGATATGAGACACTTGGGTGTTTGTGCCACATTGGGATAGTGTGTGTAGGAGAAATTCCACCTCTTATGGTGTTGATCTTGTTATTACACTATCATATCCACTTATTGTGGAGTGATAATTCCACCTTCGGTGGGTGATCCACCTCATGTGGAATATTATATTATTTCTCCTACCTACCCACACCTATTTCCTACCTACCCTTGTTTCTTATTGAGCCACATGTCATGTTTGTGTGCTCATACATATCCCTAGCCTTGCCTATATAAGCAGGCTCATCTACATTGTATGTAACAACTATTGAACAACAAGTTGTTGATCATTTTCTATTGATGAGAATACAGTTTATTCTTGTCCCATATTATATCTCTTTCATGTACATTTCAATGACTTCTTGATCTTGGCAAAATCCAACATGGTATCAGAGCGATTGGAGCTTCATTGATTCGTCTTGAAGAGGCATTATTGTGACGTCAAGAGGTAGATCTGAGGAGCATCGTCATTTGGAGGCGTCCTAGACCAGATCCGACCTCTCCATTGCGTCCGGAAGACCATTTCCATGAATTTTGGTTATAAAGTTGGCCTATTTTGGTGAGGAAAAATTTTTTCCCCAATTTTGCTTATCGTACGGATTTTCGAATTTTATATATATTTTTCCAAAAAAAAAAAAATTTCATTTTTTCCAAAATTATTTGTCAAAAAAATTTCAAAAAAAAAAAATCAAAAAGTTGAAAAATTCGATCAAAAAATATTGAAAAGAAAAAAGCAAAAAAAAAATCAAAAAAATAGAAAAATTTTGGTTTGGGGGTCCGCAGACCCCCGCACCCCCGTGCTGTACCCGTTGTGCAGGTTTTCCGTCCTCCGCCTGGCAGCGCCCGTACCATACCCGCCGTCTGTCAGTCATCCTCTGCACCCGCCGGCGCCCGTACCTCGGCTTCCAGCAGCTTCCGGCACCCGAGCGCCGGCCCCGCCAGCACCGCACCTCGGCACCCTCCGCTCGCAGATCGTCCGTCGGTCGCCCGCGCCTCTGCTCCGCCTCCACCGCGACTTCTGCATTCAGGGCCCCGCCGCCGCGTCCTCGCTCGGAGCCACCGCCGCCGCATCCTCGCTCGGCGCCACTCGCCGCTTCCTGAGCGCCACCGACAACCGGGCCCAGCTGCACCGCCACGCGGACTGCCATGTCAGCAAAACACGTATATAGTCCGTACAGACCGTAGGTACACCCCTACAGCGCCACCTCATTCGCCACACGGACACTCCGTCAGACACAGTCAGCCTCTTCGTACGCCCGGTCAGCAGTACGGACTGCCACATCAGCAGACCAGTCACCTCTGCCACATCATCATCCGTACAGTACGGAATACCCGGCCAGTTTGCCACGTAATCCGTCCGTACGGTACGGACGCCCAGTCAGCCAGGCAGCGAAGTTTTGGCGACGGTCATACGGCCGTCAAATTTAACACAGTGTTTTGCTGACGTCAGCGCCACATCAGCAGGGTTTGGAAATTTTTTGACCCCCTCTCATTTGCATTTTTGATTTTGCAGTTCAACTTCAAATGGCCATAACTTGCTCATTTTTGCTCCTTTTTGGGTGCAATTTTTTTTGAAATGGGCTAGAATTTCGTGCTCTCCGCAGTGGTGAAAGAATTTTTTGATTTTGATGCACGGATTTTTCAGAAAAATGCAGTTTTTGGTGACTGTCCCTGAGTAATCCCAGTTTTTGCAACTTCAGAGGCTTCGTTTGGGGTCATACGACCTCCTTTTCAGGTGCCGTTTTTTTTGAAAGTGCGTATTTTTTCGTCTACTTTCATATGATGCTATCAGATTGATGTCATTGTAAGTAGAAATTGTACTTTCAGATCTAGGTCATTTTTGGCTCTCTTGGTACTTGTATATTTGCTTGAATCTCAGTTAGATTCATTGCATTATTGATTGAAGTCTCTTGTATCTCATTTGAGAAGTTGTAAAATTTGCATTATAAGCCCACTTTGCCTTATTTTGCAAGTGGCTCATTGTAATCGCACTAAGTATAAAGTGCCAAAATCATCACTTTTGGGGGGGTACTTTGATTGATTGAATTTGGGGGGTGTCTCTTGTGCTTTTGTGCTCTTTTGTTCTTTCCTTTTTGCTGCTGCTATGGGTTCTTCTAAATTTCCTCTCTTAACTCCACATAACTATGCTACTTGGAAAATTGATGCATGGAGTAAACTTATGGAAAAAGGACTCACTCATTACATTGATGGAACTATTGTTGCTCCAGCTGATCCTAAGGCTGATCCAGTTGGTCACTTAGATTGGCTCACTAAAAATATCATGGCAATTGGTACCTTAAGAAAGTATGTATCAAAGGATCTCATTTTTCATATTGAGAAATGCACTCTAATCAAGGATGCTTGGCAAAAGTTTCAAGACTTGTATGGTCAAGTTGATGAGATTAGGGGATATCAAATTGATAGTGATCTCACCATGTTAGATCCCAAGAACTTTGATACTATACAAGATTATGTCACTAAGGCAAATGAGTTGAGGGCACAACTCAAAGATTGTGGCATTGATAAAAAGGATACTCAATTGATATTCAACTTGATAGGGAAGCTTCCACAAGAATATGCAGCATTTGTTTCTAGTTTCCAAACTCATAGGATGACAATGGGTTCAAGCTACAAAATGCCTACATTTGATGCTTTCAATGAAATGTTGATGATGGAACAAACTAAGTTGATAAGCATGGGCATTCTTAAGACTTCTTCTAAGTCTCAAGCATTAGTGGCAACTCAAGGAAACAAAGGAAATCAAGGAAAGGACAACTCAAACAAGAAGAAATGGCAATCAAAGCCTAAGGAAAAAGCACAATCTTCTCCACAACAAGGAGATTCATCTTCTTCCAAGAAAGATAATTCACCAAAGAGAGAGAGACCTACTTGTGCTTATTGTAAAAAGATTGGTCATGAGGAACATCGTTGCCATACTAAGAAGATTGATGAGCTCACACATATCATCAAAAAGCATAACATTGATTTGCCTAAAGTCTACAAGAAGGATGATTCATCAACTTCCACTTCCTCACATTCAAAAGGAAAAGGGCAAGCATTCATGGCTTCTACAAGTGGAAAGACTCACTCTTTTGGAACAAGAAAAGGACAAGCTCTATGTGCTACAACAAATCATACTTCAGAGAGATGGCTTCTAGATTCAGGGGCTTCTCATCATATGGCATCTTCACAATCTATGTTCTCTACATTTGAGCCTTGCACCATGCCACAGATTTTGATGGGCAATCATACATACATGGATGTGATTGGGAAAGGATCTATTGACATTGGGGATAACTCCTTCAATGATGTGTTGTGTGTACCCCACTTGACAAATAATCTCCTTTCTATCTATCAAATCACACATGGCGCAACTAAGAGAGTTGTGGAGTTCACACCTGACTCGGTTTTTATTAGAGACATGGAGACTAGAGCTATCATTGCAACTGGGGTGGTTGATCATGCATCTCGGTTATACTCCTTTTCAGATTTTGTTGATGATGATGATTTCACATTTGATGATTCTACACATGATGATCACACTTATTGTGATGATTCAGATTTTGAGGAGAACTTTGGACACTTGAACATGGGGATTCTCACATGTGACCCCATTCTTGAGTCTTGTACTTCATCTTCTCATATTGATATCACATCACCTATTGCACCTAATGATGCAGATAGTGCGACAGTTTTGCCTACATGTGATTCAGTGCAGCAGGATATACATTGTCTTCCAGCTTCAGATTCATGGGATGATTACATGACAGATATTGCAGGTTTGTTTGTGGAATCCTACATTACAGATTTGGGAGACATCATTGATGACATACATCTTCTCTTTGATGAAGATGATCCTTCTTCGATTGTTGCGAGGGCACACTCTGACCCTCTTGTTCATTCTCTACATGATCATTCTTTCGAGGTTGACATGATTGTGGATACTTATGTACAGCAGTTGGAGGAGGTCTCTTTATGCTTTGAGGAGACACATGAGTCTTTGGACATTGTTCTACATCCATCTTCACTAGATGTTGGAGTTCCTTTTTCAGCAGTATGGCACAGTTTACCATCTTTGGAAGGGGTATCTTTCAGCATCGACATGGGGACACTTGAGCAGTTTTCAGAGATTCCTTTCATCATGAGTTTTCTTCATACATCTTCCCTTCATGATTGGGGAGACTTCATGGATACACCTTTGGTTTTGTTTCTTCCTAAGGGGAGGAATGTTGTTCGACGTTCGTGGAGCAGTTTCTTCATACATCGAGCTTCTATCATTGGTGCAGATTCTTCATTGAGGGATGATCACAGTTTGACTTCTCTTCTTCTCTCGTATGGGGGGGACCTTTTCCTCACATGGGGTTTTGTTCCTCACATACTTCTTTGAGAGTTGTCATGTATAGCTTTCATCTCTTTTGGGGGAGGGTTTTTTCCCATTGGGTTTTTCTCTCTTTCCCCACTTTGTGAGAGATTTCATTGCATTGGTTTGCATGCATTTGCATTTGTGCATGGGTACCTAACATGGCCTCGTAGCCGGGACCCATCTTGCATTGCTTAGTTGCATTGTAGACTTAAGTGCATTCCCCTAAGTTGCACTTAAGGGGGGGTGTTGGTGTAAATAATTATTCGTCATGGATATTATTACACTTACTTAAGTTTACTTAGGATAATGCATTTCATAGTAGTTTGGATATGAGACACTTGGGTGTTTGTGCCACATTGGGATAGTGTGTGTAGGAGAAATTCCACCTCTTATGGTGTTGATCTTGTTATTACACTATCATATCCACTTATTGTGGAGTGATAATTCCACCTTCGGTGGGTGATCCACCTCATGTGGAATATTATATTATTTCTCCTACCTACCCACACCTATTTCCTACCTACCCTTGTTTCTTATTGAGCCACATGTCATGTTTGTGTGTTCATACATATCCCTAGCCTTGCCTATATAAGCAGGCTCATCTACATTGTATGTAACAACTATTGAACAACAAGTTGTTGATCATTTTCTATTGATGAGAATACAGTTTATTCTTGTCCCATATTATATCTCTTTCATGTACATTTCAATGACTTCTTGATCTTGGCAAAATCCAACAAGGGGGTTGCTTTGTAAATCAGGCCTAATCGCCCTAATTAGGTCTCTAGACTTCTAAGGGGATCAGACCTTTAGGTTGCAGATCTTGCCAATCCATTTTGGGGATGAATGTAACCCCCAAAAGGGTATGTGGAATAGTGAGTAGTTTGTGAGAGTGTGTGGAATATTTTGGAGTTAAAGGTAAAATACCGGTATAGGAGGGCTACTAGCCTAAGGGGTAGGTTTCCAAAGGAGGTATAAGGAATTGATGCCTAAGTCCAAAACCAATGCTTGGAATAGTTCTTAGATGTCATGCATAGGCAAAATTCAAAATCCCTAAGAGCAGGAGTCACCGATAAGGCATGTTAGAGAAGTTGAATCCTTTTACTCATCCTGAGTAGGTGTTAGGCTTGAGTAGTGGAGAGTAGTTCTAAACCTTAAGATGTGGAGTCCTTCCTTATAGGGTCATTTTTGACATTTGAAGGGTCAGACCCTAACTTTTTGGACTTGTCCTTAGGTGTAAGGAAGCCTCTGCATCACTTTCCTTTTAGAATTTTTGCTGGCATTGATGTCATTGGGGGAGTGATATAGATGTGAAATAGAATAAAAGGAGTTGTATACATTAGAGGGAGATATCGAGTTATGGAAATATGGAGTATTTTGCATTAATGGATATTTAGCTCAGGGGGAGCAGGGCAGGATGAAACTGACAGATGGAACCTTAACCATTTTTCACATGAGTGTTTCTATCAATGCCAAAGGGGAGATTGTTGGCAATTGACACTCAATTGGTTGGTTTCACTATGTTGTCATTGATGGAAACATGGTATTGTGTTTTGGCTTCATATTTTGGCTCAATGGTGTATCGGCAGGCACTTCACAGATACAATACCGACATCAGCACCAACAATGCAAGCCGACATGGTTTAGTAAAAGGTTATCAGTATTGGAGGTCAGCATCTCTTGGATCCGGCATTGACAATTGGTTTTAATATTTACGCATTTATGTTATCTGGCCGACATGTAATTTTATATTGTATATATCTTTGTAAGCCAACATAAGGCATGTAAATTTGTATAGGGTATATATTGGTTAATGGATTTGTCCTTCTAAAATACCTTTTAAAATGACTCCCAAATGCCCAAGTTGAAAGACAAAAAAAAGAACCAACAATTGAGTCACTTGCAATGGTGAGTGCAAGTGCTCTCTGAATTTTGATATGAAGGTACAACTCCCTTCGTTGGATAAAAATGTATATTTTTTGAATATCCTTTTAATCAGAAAGTAATAAAGGAAACTAACATCTTCTCATAGCCATGACACAAATGGGAATAGAAGATTTATAATGAAGTGAATGAAGATAAGTAAAACACAGTTTAATTACCCACACCTAAGAAAATACCCTTTCTAATAGATCAAAATTCTCTAGACTCTGATCGAGTCTTTCTCATCCCACAAAGGACAAGGGGGATCAGAATACCCAGACAAAGAGCTAACATCACATTTCTTTCCAACATACAAATTATTTCTGAAATCAAAGTTTCAGAATTAAATGCATACACAGTTTAATGTAATGGAAAAGGCAATCAAAGATAATCACAAGAGAAACAAAGCTCATTGTAATCAAAAGAAAATATTGACAAATCCACAGATCAACAAGATCTTCAATCCATCAATGCCAAAATGTGACCTCACAGACTCAACTTTTCTGAAAAATAAAACTGTGTCATCCAGAAAACAATGCCGCCCCCTCTTTTTTACAACAGAAAGATAAAAAAAAAGAACTCCTTCTCTTTTTTTTTTCATTACATATATTTACCCTTTTTTTAAAGAGACTTTCAGTTATCAATAACCAATTCTTGAAAAGATTATTAATTAATCTTTTCTTTTATCTTTTATCTTCTTCCCGACAACTCTTTTTTTTAGCTTCAAATCTTCTATCTCAGAATTTTTTATAGACCTGTACTTAGAGATTAATAACTTTTGAATGCGATAATATTTTTCCAATCGTTCTAGTGAGGATTTAGCAAAACTAGGTTTTCTAAAACATATCAAAAATGCAGCGTGATCCAACTGTTCAATTAATAGCTATGCCCCCCGCACCGAGACTAATTTTTCTATCTCATAAAATTTGTGGTTATAGGTTGCATTGAGAACTACAAAAAATATGCATGCCAATGTTATTGGATTATTGAACTTTTTGAATTTTGAACTCACACACTCCGAACCTGCATCTGATGAATCTCTAAATTCTAAATTTGAACCTCTAAAATTGAACCTGCGAACCCGAACTTTGAACTTTGAAACTTGAACCTAAACTTTGAACCTTGAACCTTGAACCTTGAACCTACGAGGTTCAATCAGAAGGTTCAAAAACACAAACTGCACCCACAAGTATGCTTCATTGATTGCTTTGTCTTTCCATTTTCCTACACGTTGAACCTGCAAACCTTGAACATGTGAGGTTCAATCAAGAGGTTCAAAATTATAGACTTTGCCCACAATATGATTCATTTATTGCCTTGTCTTCATATTTGGTTGTGCGTTGAACCTTTGAACCTTGAAACTTGAACCAAAAGATTGGGAAAACAACCCATGCCTCCAAGAATGCAACTGACTGCTCATGTAAAGCCATCAACTGGTTGTGAGAATTACACGTCGGTGCGGAAAAGTGGTTGATATGTGAGTAGAATCATTCCCAATAAATAACCTGCAACCAATGTAAAGAAGGTTCCAATAACTACACATTGTAAAAACTTCCTCAAAAACATATCAGGTCCAAAGAGCCACTGTGCATCATAGACTTCTGGTTGCAACATGTCAACACCATCTTGTTGGCATATGCACACTCCAATGAGACATTGTATGTGATTGAAGGTTTTATCATTGATGGCAACCTTGCAATCCTATGGCACCGGAAAGACATCATACTGGCAAAGTATTACACATGCAAGATAGTGCACCGGCATCAGCAGATCACACTCTACACCAGCACTCAGGACACCGGCATCAGCATAGAGGCCGACATGATTTTTGTTATGTAATATTTTGTTTACTATTGTAAGCTGACTTGGCAAATTGTAAAATGACTCTTATATATAAAGGAGATCATTGTAGACATTTGTAGGAGTGAAGAGAGAGCATTAAGGAAATTATTAGGCAGACCTAATGTGCGAAATATAGGTCAAGGGTATATGTAAAGAACAGAGCAAGAACCGGTACTGAATCTGGAATTGAAGATGCTATTGTAAAGCAGTACAAGTCATTGGATTAGTATAATCCTTATTGTAAGTCAGTGTGACTTCCCATTGAGTAGTGAGCTCTAGGCAGTTGGCCTTCCTACATGTGCAGGCTCCTATTGTAAGTAATATTCTCTTATTGGCCAGTGAGTGAATATTGTGGGTCACAAATCCCACTGAGGTTTTTCCCACATCGGTTTTCCTCATTAAACATCTTGTGTTATGGTGTAATTTTCATGTGGATGTTCTTGATTCTATTTATTGCATTATTTCTTGCATACCGGTACACTGTCACTTTATGTTCTGCATGTTTTAACTTAAGAAATACTTATTACCGGTCAGATACTGATTCACCCCCCCCTCTCAGTATCTGTGGGACCCCTAAAAAATGGTATCAGAGCTTGGTCCTCTATTTTTAGAAGCCTAACAGCTTGAGGAAGATCTTGACACCGATAAAGATGGAAAATCTGATGAAGCAACTTGAAGGAGCTCTTATAGACTATGATGCAGAGAAATTGAAAAATATCAAATTAGAAGATGATTTAAGGGCAGCTCAGGATATCATTCAGGCACTTCAAGAAAATTTTACTATTGTAAGAAATAAGAGAAGATAACTTTGTGAAAAATTGCAAAATGAGAATGATGAAAAGGAATCACTTAATGATATGATAAGCAAGTTGAAACAAGAGATCATGACAACAAAAAATAAAATGCAGGATATGACTATGAGATTTTGCAAAGAGATTGAGGATAGGAAGAAGAATGAAGAAGAATTGACCAGAAGACTAAGTGATGCAGCAAATGAGAACACAAGACTTAGCTATGAAAATGACATGTTGAAGACATATCTGATGCATACTCAGAATGACTCAAATGAACTGATGAGACAAAAAGAAATCTTGGAAAGAGAACTGGAAACTGCAAATCAACACAAAGAAAAACTCAAGAAAAGCTCAGAGGAACTTGGTACCTTGCTGAAGAATCAAAAACCTAAAGGTGACACTTCTGGAATTGGCTTTGAAGTTGGTGAAAGCTCTAGTACTGCAAATACTTAGGATCACAGCAAACCGGTAAGACAACCTAATGCTTATAAATTCAATGGAAAATGTTTTAACTGTAATAAGTATGGTCATAGAGAAAATGAATGTAGATCTAGGAATTATTAGAATATCAACACACCCACTAGTCAATGTTCAAAATGCAACAAAATTGGTCACAACTCTGAAAACTACAGAATGAATGTGAGATGTTATGTTTGTGGAAGATTTGGATATTTATCAAATCAATGCAAAACACAAACCGGCATAGGTTATGGGAAAGCTATTCAAAAGAATAATGTAACTTGTTATGCATGTAACAAGATTGGGCATATTGCTAAATTTTGTAGAAGTAAAGGAACACCGGTAGACAACAAAAGTGCTAGCTTGAAAAGTAAAGAAAAAGTTGAAGAGGTTAAGCAAGAATTCTCAAAACAATGGATTAGAAAAGCTGATCTAAATATTGGGAATACTTCTCCACCGGTAGAACCAACCAATGCTTCACCGGTAGGACAAAGTGATACTTCACCAGAAGGACAAAGCAGTGCTCCACTGGCAGGAAGTTCATCTAATTGAATAAAATTTCTTTGAGGTTTTGGCAATCAAATGACACATGTGCTAATTATTCCCTTGGTTAGAGATAAGCAGTTGAAAATTACTTATTACCAGCAGACAATGTTAAGTGAATACTTAACCGGCATGCAATTAATATGGTAGATGGCAAAAAGACATTATAAAAATAAGGCTCTAGCTCCATTTCATTTCACCGTGATTTCAAATTTTTAGAGAGCGCGAAGATTCTGAGCTAAGGTATTTCAAGCAAGAAGCAAGTACACTCCAAGCAATCATCCATCCAAGGCAGTAAAAGGTATTTAATCATGGCATCTACCTCTGCAATTGAATACATAGCAAACCCTACTATTGTTGAAGTAATTAAAAGACCTAGGCCCATATTTTAGTTAGTTCCCACGATAGCAAAGAAGGATGATACCTTAGGTGCTTTTTCTCAAATCCCTAAGGGAGTTGTATATGCTGAAGACCCTAGAATGTACATCCACTGTAACATTGAAGAGTTAGGAGATGACGAAATCAAAACCATGTATAAAACTATGATATGTGATGATACCGACAATATTAAAGATGAACACAAGATTATTGAAACCCTAGGATTTACAGAAATCCTTAGCATTCCTGAATTTCCTAAGGATGTGGTTAGGATAGTTTTAAGCAGAGTTCATGGAGAATTTTTCTGGTTAGATGCAATCCATAAGATCACCAAGGAAGCTGTGAAAGCTGTCACAGGGTTACCAACCACTGGTAAGAGACCAGATAAAACCAAGAAGGTCCCCAATGACCTAGTTATAAAACTAACTGGTGCAACATTTGACAAGAGGTCTCTAAGAGTTATTGATGTAAAAGATATCAATGTGAGATTCATCAGTATGATATTAGGTTATAAAGCCACTCATGCTAATAGACTTAACTTAGTTTCAAGTTTATGCATTAAGAGTGCTTATGATATGGTAACAAACAATGCAAAAATTGACATATGTGAATGGTTAAAGGATGAACTAATTGACAACCTTGGAAAAATCAAGAAGGACAAGAAAGGAACTTTTAGATTTGGAAATATGTTAGTATGCCTAATGCTACACATAACAAAATAGGTTCCCGATATAGGTTATAAAGAACTTGGATATGACATACCCATAGGAAAACAATTGATTGAACTGTTCAATACCATGGGTGAGAACAAGGAGAACAATATTAATGACTTCTTTCTAGCATTAAAGACCAAAATGAAGCAAAGAATAAGGTTATCTCAGAAAATAGTCGACAAATACAAAGATGATATATGCTTTTTTATTAAGAAAGATGAAATCTGGATGGAAGCGGTCATCCCAAGGACAATTTGGGTAACCAAGATGGGCTATGAAACAGATGACCACATAGTTGAAACATATGCTAAAGCACTTCTGGAAGCCCCCAGTGAACCTAAGGAAGAAGTATTTGGTAGTGTTGAGACCATAGAAAGCCAAATACAATCAAAGAAAAGAGTAAAGAAGGTTGAGACATTTGTAAGGAAAGGATCCAGACAAGCAAAAGCCATTAAGGAAGATGTATTAAAGAAAAATGGCATAATAGAGGATGAGTTGGCAGCTCCACAACCTGAAACTCATCTATCACCGATAGGTACTTCTTCGGAAGGTGACATGCCAGCAACTTTTAAAAGAGTTGTAAGAAAAAGAGATCCCTCACCAGCAACCACTCCTTCACCTAGAAGAACAAGGCAAAAGCAACAAGCAGTAAGATCTCCGGTTAGAAAGGCCACACCAAAGAAGAAGTTGACACCTAAGAAGAAGAAAAGGACAAACAAAGACTTGGCCCCTCTTGATATATTGCTAAATGAAATCACAGAGGAAGGAAAACTAAAGAACATAGAGAAAATTTATGACACTCTAACTGCTGATGAGAAAGAGCAAGTTGAGAACAGTGTTATATTGCATATGGACATGTACAAGAAACTTTTAATGGAAGTGGCAAATGAAATTCCTGATGATTTATTCAAAAGGTTAGAAGCTAGAAGGCAACTAGTGATAGAATTAGATAAGAAAATAAAAATAGAGAAGCTACTTGCTGTATATCCGGTAAACTCTCCAAAAGAGATTGATGATTTGATTGCTCAAGCAAACCGGTTAGTATTCTCTACTGCACACCGGCATATTTCACTAATGGCAGGAAGAGTAAATGAAGTAACAGAGGAAACAAAAGATGGATGGGATATATTCCTGGTTGACAAAGAAAAATAGAAGAGTACAGGAACCCTAAACCTATAAAGGTATATCAAAAAGATAGAGACAAGGGGAAAGGCAAATTTGGTGGACCACCAAGCATCAAAGCTAAAGACAACCTACCTCCACCGATGAAAATAACAACTACTGACCAGTAGTAGAAAGTATGGATGTAGAGGATAACAATCCTAATTCTGAATTCCTATATATTGTAAATGTTGATACTCAAAAGATCAACATAATAGTAGACAAAGATACAACTAATAAGTCAGATATGGCAAATGAGCCTCCGGTAGCAGGGGAAATAGAGAAACCAACAAAAGATACAAAGAAAAAGGTAGAGACTGAGGCACAGACTGAGACAACACAACATACAGAGAAACTAACAGAGCTAAAGGCTCCAGAACAGGTACATAAGGAAACAGTGCCACCGGTAACTAGTGAAGTAGGAAAACCAGTGCTTAAAGAAATGCAGACACAAACTAACCTACCAAAGGTCAATACAAGCATGGTTACTTCCACCAGTACTCAAATTGTTGGATCATCATCAGTATTTAAATCAATAAATGTGACTAAGGTATTACTTGATTCTATCAAGAAAATAACTAACTGCAGCTCACAGGCCTACAAAGCAATTGATGATTCTATACCAATTTTGAAGGTAATAGCTCCCAACTGTAATATAGATAATGAAGATTCTTTAGGACAATTGGATACATTGTGTAAATATATTTCAGAAAACATTGAGAAAATAAAGGAAGAATCAATGAAGGATAAGGTAGAAAAAGAAAAACACAAATTCTTTGATGAGGAAATAAAGAAGTGTAGTAGAGATTTTGACACACTTCTACTAGAAATATGTAGTTTGTTGAAAGAATACAAAAATCTATATAAAGATACATGTAAAACAAAATTTTTGACTATAGATATTGACAAGAAAATAAGCAAGGCACATGATGAGATAAATAAACTTGCAGACAACTTTGTCAACTCACCTGATTCACTATCAGTTTTTGAAGAGAAGATAGCAAATTTTGAGGAAGAATTACTCAAATTAGAAAGGGAAAAAGAAAGAATAATAAATAAGGCAAAACATTTGAGATCTAAACTAAGTCCAAGATTGGACTATTTAGCATCTATGTAGAAGGAAATTTCAGAGGCATTAACACAGGGAAGCAAAACACCGACGGAGCATTTGCAGCATCTCACCAGTACAGTAAAGAGAACTGAGACAACAATAAAGGATAGTAAGAAGTTTATGGATAGTATAAACTTAATTTTGGGAGATCTTTTTCAGATAATAACTACCCAGCTACAAGATTGAGGATATGGATAGATAAAACTACAAACTCTACTGACATCTTGACAACCTTTTTCATTGATGCCAAAGGGGGAGTAGTGGGATGAGAAAATTCAAAACACAAGAATCATATGCTCAGGGGGAGCTCTCACATTTTTGGTAAAAAATTTTGGTAAACACTTTTGGTAAACATTTTTGGTAACATTTTTGGACTACACATTTTTGGATACTTTTTGAAATTTCTCATGAGTGTTGCCATCAATGCCAAAGGGGGAGATTGTTGGCATATGCACACTCCAATGAGACATTATATGTGATTGAAGGTTTTGTCATTGATGGCAACCTTGCAATCCTATGGCACCGGCAAGACATCATACCGGCAAAGTATTACACAGGCAAGATAGTGCACCGACATCAACAGATCACACTCTACATCGGCACCGACACAAAAGAAAACAAGTATACCGGCATAGAGGCCGACAGGATTTTTGTTCTGTAATATTTTATTTATTATTGTAAGCTGACTTGGAAAATTGTAAAATGACTCTTATATATAAAGGAGATCATTGTAGACATTTGTAGGAGTGAAGAGAGAGCATTAAGGAAATTATTAGGCAGACCTAATGTGTGAAATATAGGTCAAGGGTATATGTAAAGAATAGAGCAGGAACAGGTACTAAATCTAGCATTGAAGATGCTATTGTAAAGTAGTACAAGTCATTGGATTAGTATAATCCTTATTGTAAGTCAGTGTGACTTCCCATTGAGCAGTGAGCTTTAGGTAGTTGGCCTTCCTGCATGTGAAGGCTCCTATTGTAAGTAATATTCTCTTATTGGCCAGTGAGTGAATATTGTGGGTCACAAATCCCACTGAGGTTTTTCCCACACCGGATTTCCTCATTAAACATCTTGTGTTATGGTGTACTTTTCATGTGGATGTTCTTGATTCTGTTTATTGCATTATTTCTTGCATACCGGTACACTGTTACTTTATGTTCTACATGTTTTAACTTAAGAAATACTTATTATCGGTCAGATACTGATTCATCCCCCCCTCTTAGTATCTGTGGGACCCCTAACACATCTTGACTAAGCTGATTCATACTAGAAATACCACAGTCTTCTATATGAATATTAGAAAAATAAGCCATGATTCAGTGCAAGAATGATCTATGAGAAAGTCTTTATCTAAATCTGAATTTTGACTCTCTAGACATTCATTTTCTAAAAATTCATTATAAACATTAGCTTCAAAATAAAACAATTCCAGCATGGGATGACTATCAAATATCTCATCTTCACAATAAAATTTGAATACCTCTAATTCAGATCGCCTGTGTGATATCATAACAGAGGTGAATGAGTTTCCCTTGGTTTGTATTTGAGTATTCTCAAAATTCTTGAATGTTTTGGGCTGCAACAATTACTCAATATCTTGCATGTGATCAAACTGAAAAGACTCATACCTTGTCCGCATATCAATATGAGAGATACCCCCTACTTTTTCACCATAATGCCTTTCTTGTTTATGTTGATCTGTTATGCTTCCTTGCTCAAAATCATTAGCTGAAATTGCATTAGAAGTATCAAATGAAAAAGAAATTCAAATTCTGAAAAGGAGACATTTTCCAACAAACTTCCATCTAATTGTTCATCATCAAATCCTTGCTCCATAGAGGAAGCATTCGAGCAGGTCATTAAAATTTCTGATTGTGCAGTTTGATCACCCTCATCTTTAAATGAATTATCATTCTCAACATGCAAATGACAAATCCCTGCAATGCTAGGAGAGTTGTTTTCAATCACAGGAAGTGCTTAGACATGTCCATCATTAAAGACTATTAAATTTTGAGAATAAGAGATAGGTAGTGCTGATTTTGCTGCTTTCATAACAAGTTTCTTTTGTAGAGGCTCTTTCTTCGGATAAAACCTCTGATTATAAAGACAAATTTCAGATTGTGGCTCCCTCATAGCACATTCATCCATGCATTTCATTCCACTTAAAAACATATCATCATCTACCTCAATAGCCTCTTTTTGTGCATCTTTCAAATTTTGTATTTTCTTATGCTTCAACTGGAATTTAATTTCAGTTTGCAATGCAACAATAAAAACACAACTGATTACTTTCAGTTGGTTGGCAAGCTTGAGGAATTTTACCAACACATCTATTAAATCTATCAATAAAACATCTCATAGATTCATTATTTTTCATTTGAATTTGAAATAAATTCAACAGTAACTTATAAGTATCGACCATAGGCCGAAATCTTTCAAGGAATTTTACCTTTAAGTCATCCCAACTAGTAATGCATCCATCTTACAAATTCTGAAACCATTCAACGACATTTCCAACAACGTTGTCAACAAACAGTCTCACAAAGACATTCTCTTCTTTCACTCCAAGAATCCCATAGGTAACCATGACTGCTTTAATGTGATCATCGGGATCTTGAGTCTTATCTCTAGCAAACTTTGGAAAGCATTCTCTTGATCCTTTAGGAAGGGCTGAATTTGGGGCAAAGCAAAAGGACCAAAATGAGTCCCCCATGGTTGTGTTACACCCAAAGCCATGATTTTAGACTGGAAATCTTCAACCAGACATAAACAGAGTCGCCAAGCTCCTTTCACACAGAGATGTCTTTAAATCCTGAGAAAAATAAATAAAAATGACTAATCTTTTGATTTCAAATCCCTAGTAGAGTCGCCAAAAATCTATTGGTTAACAGATTTGTCCTTCTTAAATACCTTTTAAAAATGACTCCCAAATGCCCAAATGGAAAGACAAAAACAAGAACCAATAGTTGAGTCACTTGCAATGGTGAGTGCAAGTGCTCTCTGAATTTTGATATGAAGGTACAACTCCCTTCATTGGATAAAAATGTATATTTTCTGAATATCCTTTTAACCGGAAAATAATAAAGACAACTAACATCTGCTCATAACCATGACACAGATGCGAATAATAGATTTATAATGAAGTGAATGAAGATAAGTAAAACAAAGTTTAATTACCTACACCCAAGAAAATACCCTTTCCAATAGATCAAAATTCTCTAGACTCTGGTCGAGTCTCTCTCATGCCTCAAAGGACAAGGGAGATCAAAATACCTAGACAAAGAGCTAATATCACATTTCTTTCCAACATACAAATTATTTTTGAAATCAAAATTTCAGAATTAAATGCATACACAGTTTAATGTAACAGAAAAGACAATCAAAGGTAATCACAAGAGAAACAAATCTCACTGTAATCAAAAGAAAATATTGACAAATCCGTAGATCAACAAGATCTTCTTCATTCCATCAATGCCAAAATGTGAGCTCACAGACTCAACTTTTTTGTAAAATAAAATTGTGTCGTCCAGAAAATAATGTCGCTCCCTGTTTTTTATAGCAAAAAGATAAAAAAAAAAGAACCTCTGCTCTTTTTTTTTATTACATATATATAGCCTCTTTTTTTAAAGAGACTTTCAGTTATCAATAACTGATTCTTGAAAAAATTATTAATTAATATTTTCTTTTATCTTTTATCTTCTTCCCGACAACTCTTTTTTTTAGCTTGAAATCTTCTATCTCAGAATTGTTCATAGACCCGTAAACAAAGATTAATAACATTTTAACGTGATAATTATTTTCCAATCTCTCCAGTGAGGATTTAGAAACCTAGGTTTTCTAAAACATATCAAACATTCAGCGTGATCCAAAGGTTCAATTAATAGTTATGCCCCCCGCACCGAGACTAACTTTTCTATCCTAGAAAATTTGTGGTTACAGGTTATATTGAGAACTACAAATAATATACATGTCAATGTTATTGGATTATTGAAATTTTTGAATTTTGAACTCACACACTTTGAACCTGCATCTGATGAATCTTTGAATTCTAAATTCGAACCTCTGAAATTGAACCTGCGAACCCGGACTTTGAACTTTGAAACTTGAACCTGAACCTTGAACCTTGAGTCTTGAACCTATGAGGTTGAATCAGAAGGTTCAAAAGCACAAACTGCACCCACAGTATGCTTCATTGATTGCTTTGTCTTTCCATTTTCCTACGCGTTGAACCTACGAACCTTGAACCTGCAAGGTTCAATTAGGAGGTTCAAAATTATAGACTTTGCCCATAATATGCTTCATTTATTAACTTGTCTACATATTTGGTTGCGTGTTGAACCTTTGAACCTTGAACCAAAGAAGGTTCAAAGTTTAAGTTCAATGACCAAAAATTACAAAGAGTTTACACTCATTAAAACTAAAGCTACGATACAACCCACTCTGGTTGAACTCGAACTTTGAATTTTATCCTGAACTTTGAACTTTAACCCGAACTTTTAACTTTTTGAAAAGGTTCAATAGTTCAAGTTTAATGATAATTGTTCCTTTGGGCTGCCATAGAAAAATTTGAATAACTTTTTCCTAATGGCTATGTTTCTTGTGAAATTTTAATTGTAGAATAAATAAGCCAAGTAGAGAATAACCCAGAAATCATTTTTGCATAGGACACATAAGACTTGAGATTTAATTGTTTGGGCATATGGGTAACCCAAAAATAAAAGAATTAAAATATCCCAACCGACATGGAGTTTGGCCATAAAAACTGGTCATTTGAGAGAAAAGGATGTTAAAATTATCTCTACAAAAGGATTCTGTGTCATCTTTCACATAATTTGAAAAATAATGATTTCTTTGTGACTGGCAAGCAGGGGATGTCCATGAGGGTCCTTGAAAGTTTGAACAAAGGTGACCAACACTTTCAACATCAAAACATTATCAATAGCTGGTTTTCAGCTGATTATGAGGCTTTATGCACGAGCAAAAATATAGGGGTAACATTATATAAGTCAATTTGATAGATCATTTTGATATAGACATGAGATAGGAGATTATGGATATGAGAATGTAATATGATGCGAAACATATCAGAGAGATCATGTATGTGAGGAAATTCATGTAAGGGTTATTTTGGTAAAGGGTTTAGGGTTTCAAATTGGAACATACATAGCTTAAACCAAAACTGTATTCTGGCATAGAAGATGCTATCTTAGCAATTCACACTTCTCCGGATCGTAGTCTAGATTTTTATGTAGTTAGTGAGGCTCCTTTTGTGATTGAGCAATGTGCTCTAGGCTATAAGCCTTCCTGCAAGTGCAGGCCCCTTGTATTTTATAATATCTCTTCATATGGCTAGTGGATTGATATTGTGGCTCACAAATCCCACCGTGGTTTTTACTCTTTGAGGTTTTCCACGAATAAATCTATGTGTTATGATTCTTATTTATGTAATTGGCTTATTGGTTGTTTTACTTCTTTCAATTCTATATGTACCAGTATACCGGTTGGTGTATGCATATTTTTATAAGGCTAAAATTAATCATTTTGGTATAACATTGATTCACCTCCCCCTCTCAGTGTTATTGGATTCTAACATATTGGTGGTGACATAGTAAAACTGAAACTATGAAATTCTATCTCTTGAGTGCTAAAATTATTCCTTTTCTTTTGGGATTTTTGGGAATAAAATTTGCAACAACAAATCAATAATAACAACTCTATTCTAATATTCTATGCTAATCATAATATGAAACAAATTACAAAAGATGAAGGTTAGAGAAATAAATTGAAAATCAAATCTACAGGACAATGATAACTAGAAGACCATTCAAAGCATGTGGCAATTAAATTATATCGAGAGAATCCATATTAACACAATTTAAATTCCTAATAAGCTCTCCAAGATTTGATGTATCTAAGTTATCTTTTGCAAATGAATCACCAAACCATTAACAATACCATCTAATAAGATAGAATAATCAACACAAGATGAAATATTGAAACATGAATCCAATTCATCTACACTTCACAAATTTGGCAAAAAAACTCATACCAAAGATTCATAAATATTTCATAACAATGTCTATATTAATAATCCAATTCTTTTCACAATAAAATCAAGGGTTTATAGAGTCTACAACTACCAATTTACAAACTTGAAAGTAGGGTTTCTGGGCAAAATTATATGTCATATTTTATTGAGAACAATAAATTAACACCTTATTTTTTGCTCTGTTCAATGAATGCGTCCCTCAAGGCCCACAAAGAGAACCCACGGGGTGATACGGCCATGAACCAAGGCCTGATGGTCCTCATCTATGACCATCTTAAGGCCAACCAAATTGCTCGCATGTAGCCCTCTGTGGATACTGAGGATGAGGGGTCTGACCCTGCCTTCTCAGAGGATGAGGAATTTGAAAGCGACCCCATGACCAACACTAAGGATAGCATGGATGTCTCGGATTATGATAGTGGAAAGAAGAGGAAATGCAACATAACTAGACCCTCATCCTCCAAGGGCAAAAAGCCCAAAGATAAACCCCTGATTGGCATTTCTTCGGAAGAGGAGACTTCAGACGACTCTGAGGAAGAGTACCCTCAAGGGCGGCTGAAGAAGAGGACTAAAGTTCACACCCAAGCCAGAAAAATGCACAAGAAGAAAGAGGTGACTGTTAAGGAACCAGAAGCTCAAAAGTAGGTTAGGGACCCGAATAATGACCAGAATCCAAAAAAGGAGACTTTAGAAGAGGCTCTTAGGGCTGTTGACACCACCACCATGCACACCCCTAAAGTGGAAATGGCTACCCCCAAAAAAGTTGACCACCCATCTATTCCTCCCCCCAAGGGTTTGCATGTTTTTATGGAAACAATCAAGTGGCTCATCAATGGTTACAAGAAAACTATGGACAAAAATAAAAAACTCTGTAACAGAATCCTAATCTTGGAAACCATCAATACAGGGGAAGAGAAAACCATGGCGAACTTCATTAAGGACCTGAAAAGTACCATCGCCAAATCTGAAGACATAAGAGATGCTTTCAATCCCATGTTCAAAAAAATTGAGAAGGATTTGCTGGAAAGAAAGAATCTTGTTGACACCAATGACCACATTCTCACGGATACAGTTAGAAAAATTGGTAAAATAGAGGAGTGTCTAAAGAACATTTCCGAATAGAGCCTCAGCATCTTGAAGATTTCAGCCAACAACACCAACACTCTCATCAGCAAGCTGGATGATGATAAAGAAATTCTGGACATTGACCCAGAAACAGAAGAAATAGGGGAAGTTCAAGGTCCCAGAACCCGTACCAAAGGCAAAAAGAAGGACAAAAAACCAAAAAAGGATCTGGAAGACCTTAAAGTTGTTAGGGCTACTTACGATGAGCTAGTGATGAAGGCAGAGGACTTGTTGAAGAAAATTACTGTGTAGTGCCCTCTCAGTTTCTTTGTTGTTGTTTGTTTTGCTATCTTTTTGGTTTACTGGCTTTTTGTTAGTCTTTTTGTATGTGGTTCTTAAGCATTGTTGGTGACTTAGCTTAATATCTCTCGTTAAAGGTTTCGGGTCCTGAAAACCTGCTTTTTTAATTAATCAGAACAAATTAACACCCTAAAACTACTCCAAAACTAAATCTACAACTCTCTAAACTTCATGCAAGAGGTAGATGATGGATTTGGGTGGCCAAATCTAAAGAAAAATGTCAATTTTTCCATCATTTTAACCTCTGGTTAACTATTTTATTTTTTGTGGGTTTGCATTTCAAAAATGTGGGTTTTCTTCCTCATTTTCTGCACTTGAACTAAATGTTACTAGAGGAATTTGGATGTAAGAAATAAGGTAAAAATGTCCCGAATCCTGTCCATTTTCCACCCATGTGCAAACTAAAGCTAATTGGAGCTACAACTCAAAACATTATTTTTTATTTCATTGGTCGTTTCTCACTTTTTACAATTGTTATTTTATTAAAACTTGAAGTATTTTCACTTCACAAATGTGTTACCACTTCCAAAAATTATTGATTGAAATCCATTACTATACTACAAAATTCCTCAACATCTAGTGTTTGGGTATACTTCAAATTGATAACTAGATTCTTAACAAAAGTTCTTATCTTTTTCCTTTTGTCCTCAAATTATGGAAGCTTGGCCTTCACAATCTGAAGATGTTTCTTTATGACCATTATTTCTTCAATAATATAGGGGGGAAAATCTTTGTGCAATTTATCCTTAAATTATTATATAATGGACTGCACATCATTCATCTTGAACTGGTCATCCAAGAGTGTACAATGCAATCCTTTGATAAATTCTTTGGCTCAAGAAAAAAAACGTGTTTGTAGCATTGATTTTCTCAATGACAAGATCTTTATCCTTCTTGTATTCCTTGATTAGAATTTTATTTCTCTAATCCATTATAATATTGTTCCTTTGTCTACATCTTTGACCAAAAGACCTTTATCCATCAATAATATCTCATCTATGTTCTTCACTATGCAAAGCACTAGAAGGTAATCATCTCATATTGAAATTTAATCTTATATAATTATTCCTTCCTTTCCATCACCAGACAATAACCCATGTCAAACTTTCAATTGGCTTTGAAGAGCACCATATGCAATTTTAACACTTGTTGAATGACTTCTT
Organism: Cryptomeria japonica; assembly: GCF_030272615.1. NCBI lineage: Eukaryota > Viridiplantae > Streptophyta > Pinopsida > Cupressales > Cupressaceae > Cryptomeria > Cryptomeria japonica. The sequence goes on from NC_081414.1 coordinate 531,836,690, forward strand.
CTCCAAGATGTTCAATTTCATTCCTCCAACTAAGTGCTACTACAATGAAAGAATCTCCACTCAAAATTGCACCTGTAAGTCCCTTTGTTAATTATCCCATATGCTTGTCAAGGGAGATCCTATATCAATAGGACCAAGGAATTGGTTGATGTACTTCTTCAATTCTATGTTTTGCATTTATCTCTTCTTTGGTCTCATCTTCCTTATCCATTCTTCTAAAAATTGTATCAACAACTTGCTACAAATAATTTCTTGCTCTTTCCTTGTTTTGTTGGCCTAAATCCACTTCTTGAATTTGATAGTCCTCTGGTCTCATTTCACTTTTAAGTTTATCAACAAGGGGAATTGTTATTCAAACCTTTTGATACTCAAATATGTCAGTAGTAACAACCAAAAGATTCATAGAACATTTATTTGTTTAAGGGGTTTGAAAGGCTTGCTCCAACATTGAGAATCCAACTCCATTAAATTATGTGCACTTCCTTTCGCTAGATTCAATAGTATTTGCTAACCAAGTAGGAGCAGAGTATGTGCTCCTTATTTCAATTTGATGTTGTTCTACATCATCTCCTAGCTACTCCCTACCCTATTTATCTTCTCAATCATCTGCATGGTCCTCTTCTTCATCAACAACATCATGAATTTATACATCATGAGGCTGCTCACTTACATCTTATTATTTACAACGTGCAAGTTTTTCTTATTCTTGTCTTGGCTCTTTCTTTGAAACTAGTGTGGGGTTCTCTTGATATTTCTATTGATCAATTGAAATTTATTCTCCACCATGATATTCATAGGACACTTTTTTCTCTTCTTTTGGTGTAGGCTCTTTAGTATGTTGTCCCTCAATATGAGGTGGAAGTTCATTCCTTGGTTTTACTTCCTCTTCCCCAAGGTCATTGCAAGCATGAAGAGCAAGGCATCTTCAATTTATTTGTCAAATAATTTTGTTGCACTAGTCAAAATGAGAGGTTATTGTTGTGTTTGAACCATAGGAGTTCCTTTGTCAATTTGTGGCTCTTTTGTAATAGGAACATTCACCTAAGGGAGATCCTCTTCAACTTTCTTTTCTTCTTCAACAAATTATGCTTCAACTACAAGAACAATCCTTTTCTCAGCTTCCCCTTTTGTATTACTTTCCATTTGAATTGTGTCTTAAGGCAGTTGTTATTCCACTGTATGCTCCCAAGGGATATATACTAAAGATGATGGTTGAGGAACCTCTTCTTGAATAGTAGTAGTTTGTTTCATAGTTGGGGTTACCTTGGGAGCTTGAGATGCTAGAGCACTTTGCTCTTATATAGAGAAGCCCACTTTTGGTTTCTTCTTTCTCCTTTGTAACTAAGGTCCCACTTCTTTCTCGAACCAATCCTTTATTGCATTTATGGGAGGGACTCCTTTGGAACCTTTCTACAATATCTTATACACTATAGGGTCTCCTTCAAGAACCTCTTTAACCTTTTCTTTAGCTTTCATTGCTCATCTAGTCCTTTGATGGTTTGAAGGAGTTGATGTATCAGGAGTGGAAAGAACTTATTTTCTCTTCCTAGATTTACGAGTACTGGTGGAAGGAGTGTCTTAAGTAGTTCTTGTATGCTTCATCAATTTTTGTACCTTCAATGGTATCTTCTCCGTGTAAGGTCTAACATGACCTAAAGGGTGTCTAGGGGGAGGATTTCTTGAAGTAGATGGACTTGGACCCTTCTTCTTCTTTGATGTATTGGCTTGTTCATCTCGTGATTTACTCTCAACCTGTAGAATAGGATCCATTTCATAAGGGTGACCAATCCATTTATTTGTCCAATATAGAACATGCCTCACTTTTTTCTTGATGTCTCCAACCTCCAAAAATCAAGATCCACATTATGAATTGTAATATCAAATACTCTTTACTTATTGTATAGTGGATGCAACATCTTCTCATTGTCCTTTTTGACTTCATCAAATATTCATAAATTATTTGCTAGTGCATCTAGATCAAGATCTAACCTACAATAGTCTCTAATTCTAACTTCATTATCATCAACATAGTTCGCCCAATGATATTCAATGTATGACATATGTTTAAAATATGAGCCCATTACCTTGATGAATGTACCAATGGGATAAAATTTGTTGCATTCTATTTGTAACAATTTCAATGAAAAATCTTACAACTAAAATTCTACATTTTTAGTGGATTTCATCTCTAGACAAGAGTGTGCTCCCACTCTCACAGTTATCTAAAAACATGGTTTACACTTGCGCACTACTAGCTTATGCACATCTACAATTTGTCTGCTAGCTCCAAAACAACCAATCTATCACATGGGTATCAGAGAAATTTATGCAAATGAATTGTACATCTTGCAACTCAAATGTAGGTAAAGGTTCCTAATTATATGAAATAACTCCCAAATCTTCTTATTTCAGCTATAGCTTTTGGAGACAATATTTGGCTGAAATCTCCCTCCAATGACCTTATGATTACAAACACAAAAAAAATTATTGACTATATAATGAAACTTTTTGCATCTCTCCAACTACAATTGAGGATGATAATTGTATTCCTTTATATTTGGATCTATAAGAGATCCTACTTTCCTCAATCTGAGATAGGTAGCTTGAGTAGCAAGTAGATATACAATGTACAGTCATATAGAACCTAGGGTTTGTTTGTACCCTTAACAATTATTCATCAAGATTGTCACTGATCATTCTTCTGCAGTCTACGAATTCTTTCCAGGAGAGGATAGTCTTAATGAATAAAATCATCTAAGGCTGAAGCTTTGGTATCTAGAATACTCGCCACCCTACTAAGGAGAGTGATGTAGTCTCTTGCATCAATATACAAATATGCCTAGTGAATGATTTTCATTTGTTCAAGCCAATTAGACTTCTTGGATTTCTCAAACACGACATCATTAATATAAGCCATATGATCTTCTTCAACTTGATAATATTTCTCTCCTCAAGTGATAATGACTGTAGTATAGTTATCATGTTGAGGAATGTGAAATGTTGCCTTAGTAGCATCAGGTGAGATATCCAAAATATAATTTTTCAAAAGACTGCAATCTCTTTTCTTTTGAATTATATTTTGCGATAGGCTACAATTAAGTTTGGAGATTGTAGAGACATAGAGAATTTACTTGCCTGAACTAATCCTAAATGAGTCAATGATTTTTCCTAAGTAATCCTACCATTTGGTTTGGCCATTCTTTGTAGGAACTCTTAAAGATCTATATGGCCAATGTCAGTGTTTGTGATCTCTTGGTCCAATGAATGCAACTTCGTGGGAGGGAGGTATCCATTAAATTTATACTTCATTGGTACTACATTTTGTTGAGACATCACCAACTCTGCATTTAAAACATGTTAAGTTAGGATATTTATTGAATTACAAGAAAACCAACTAAAATTCTTGGTGAAATCACCTTATTGAAAGCAAGAAAACTAAATATCAAAAGTGATTAAAACACTAGAACTAATCTAAACTTTATGCCTAAACCTTATTATTTTTTTAAAACTGTATATTTTGGGGGTTGGGGCAGCAACATTCCCAATCCCCATATTAAAAGTATATTTGAAGCCTTCGGGGGTTGGGGGTATTTCTATCCCTAATCCCTGCATTGTTTTAGGTGGATGTATGGATTGGGGGTATTACTATCCCTGATCCCCATAGCATGAATATTATTAAGGGTTGGGGATAGTAATATCCCTAATCCCCACCACTTTTTAGTGGGATCATTGTTTATCATAGGATTCATAATGGGTATGAAGGATGGAACATTTGCGATCCCTATAGGATATATGACCATATGCTAAGTTTCAAAAAAATTTATCTTTTTTGTTTTTTTTTTGGAGGGGGGGGGGGTTTGGGATATTACTATCATTGATCATAAATTAGGACAACATCTTTACACTTATTCATAAGTCACAATAAATCTATTGAACACTTTATCAGTAACATAGAGATTCTCAAAGCTATTTTAGGGCACAAAATGAGATCAAACTCAAGGAAAAGATGCCACAATGCCAAAGGCACACACTGCTCAAGTAGAGCTATGGGACTAAAAAAAAAATGACCTAAACACTAGCTCAAACCAAGAAATCAAAGGATGTGGATCTATCCCATGAGAAAATATAAGAAGCATATATGATGCAGTAGGTGGGGTTCCAATCAACAACATTTAGGCATCTCAATACCAAGTAGGCACATTTCACAAAAATGGGCTCATAATCTTCCCCTAGCCCAAATAATCAATCACATTAGATAAATAAAAATTGCATAAATTAGTCTCTAATCCATATGTGCATTCATATCACTTTAAAATTTTCACCAAACTCCACATTCAACCATTTAACAAAATCAAGATTCTTCCCAAAATGGATTAATGCCTCTACAAGGCTACAATGCACCAATGATAGTCAGGAATCTACAATCCTCAAACTAACCATGGGGAAACCTTGGAAAAATTGAGTGTACTTAATAAAAACCATAAATGACACGTAAGAAGTTTGGTTTCTCAAATTACTAGATGTTGCACATAGACAGGCTTAACTCCTAGTATCCCTCACAAATGACATTTTTTTATCATAACTTCTAATCCAGAACAAATATCCACAAGACAAAAAGGGTTTTATATACCCTTTACTCTTTTGGGAATTAAAAAACATATGTAAAATAATGATACAATTTGTTTGTAACATGTGCCTCAAAATAAGACTGTTACAATACAACCTAGGCCTAATTAGCCCTCCCAATTAGGATTCTCAGCAATAACTTTTCACACATACCTCTTCTTCACAAAATAAAATTAGATTCAAGTACCCTTTTTGAATTTCTAAATTATATATCATTTGATCATATGAATCCTTTGGAAAACTTGACTAAAAAATGGACTGGGGTTTTCCAACATAATTTTCATTACTATACTAATATTAGAAACCTAAAATTATTTTTAGATACCGATTTGGGCTTTATACAACATATGCCAAAATTGTATAGGGTTTCTTTAGAACATAACCCTAAAAAATGTACTGCTACACTAGAAAAACTTAGTTTCTGAACTGAGTAATTGGAAAGATTCGACCATTAGACAACTTAAACAACCTTTTCTTTTGACCTGGTAAGAATGAAAAAGTTATTTAATTCAATTATCTTTCCAACCGTATAGGATCTAGACTATCATCATGTCCATACATGACGTAATGAACAAAAGAGCAACAAATTTCTCGGAAAAAAAAACAGAGAAAAATGAGGTTTCTTATTCATTTCATCTTCCAACCATCCTCACCACCTTCCTCCACACTTAACCACATACAAATAATTCACAAGGGGCCTATTTCTAAATTTATACACCCTTTCTAACTTCTCCAACTACCCCTTTACAACTTTGTCTCTTCAACTTCCTATTTTGCACTTTTATAAAACTTGCTAAAAGACCTTAACTAAGACTCTTATGGATTGAAACCATTACAAAAATATTTGAAGAGACCTAATAGATCCTAATACAATGATATAATTCAATTGGACACATATTGACAACATTTTGCCTCCTCATGACAATATTGACAATTTTCTAACTTTGCATCATGGACCAAAAATGGTTTCCAATTACATTGATTGACTACAAATAATCAAAAAATGGTCCATAGAACCTTGTTTCACACAATACAAAACAATTTAAAAAATTTCCTCATGGAGGCATGAATGATCTTGGATTCCCCTATACCAATATAGGTTCAAAGCCAAAACCCTAAACACATCAACATAGAAAAAAATAAAGAAATAAAACAAAACAAAACACAACAAAAACAAATGGAGGAGAATGAAAAAACCCTACTCAGATGAGAGAAATAAAAAGAAATACACCACCAAACCTTAGTACATTCACCCTAAAAACCTACTATATCTTCATAGAATTGCCTTAGAAATCACCTAGAATGCGTCACAAAATAAGGAAAAATGAATTAACATCGGGTTTATATGGTCCAGGTGTTAGATTCAATGACAATCCCAATGACACTGAGAGGGGGGGGGGGGTTGAATCAGTGTCTAACCAGTGAGTGTAATATTTAAACTTATTTATAACTTTGCAACCAAAATCAATGTATTGGTAAACAAGAAATAATGCACTAAAGAGAAATAACAGAGACAACATAAATGCACACCATAACACAAAAGATTTTGGCGAGGAAACCCGGTATGGGAAAAACCTCAGTGGGATTAGTGACCCACAATATTTACTCACTGGCCAATATGAGTAAATATTACTTACAACATGGGCCTGCACATGCAGGAAGGCCAACAGCCTAGCACTCACTACTCAATAGAAGAGTCTCATTGACTACAAAATGGATAATTAAATCCAATACAATGTACTACTCAAAATAGAATTTCTAATGCCTGGTTTAGTATTAGTTTAAGCTCAGTCAGATACCTTAACCAAAAACCTTTTGTTGTCTTTACGTATACCAATAATAATCACCTATCCTATCCTTTTCCATCATACAAAATGATCTATAAGATCTCATACATATATGAGTCTTTACAATACATCATGTCGACTTACAAATAAATAATTACATTTAAAATACAATTCATATAAACAAAACTTTGTCTCATGTTTGAATGAGAGACAGTATACTTCATTACCAGTGTAATCTGGATGCCGGTGAATGTGTCTGTCGGTGTCGGTGCCTTCCGGTGGATGATGTCTGTGATGTCGGTGCCTATGTAGAAACCTATTATCAGTTGATTTCCATCAATGACAATATCAACCATATTCTCATAGAGTGTAGAATGCCAACAATCTCCCCCTTTGGTATTGATGGCAACACTCATGAGAAAAATCCAAAATTGTCATAAAAAAATGAAGTCCAAAATCTGATCCCAAAAAGAGTGTGCTCCCCCTGAGCAAGTGATCTCATCTGTGCATTATTTTTCTCCATATTAGTCCCCCTTTGACATCAATGGCAAAGGATGTGAAAAATAATCAAAGAATACAAAAATGCTACCTCTTAGCCTGTAACTAGTTCTGTACAAGTTGAAAAAAGTCTGCTAAAATTAGATTCAGGCTCTGCATGAATTTGTTATTTTCAAAAAGAATAGTTTCAATTTGTTGGATCAAGCCTGTCAAATAGTGCATCTATTGCTCCGGTGACTATTCTCCTTGAATTGATGCCTTTGATAGCTTTGTTGGCATATGATGAACTCGCATGTTGATATGATAATAATGTATGTTGTCATTGATGTCAATAAGTGTAAGTGAACCGGTATGTAGATTGAAAGAAGTTGGTGAACCGGTATGAAGAAATGCAGTGAACCGGTGTCAGGGTCTCACTAAGTGTGACTACTAGTTGGTAGTCTCAGCTCTAGGGTTTCTGGTTTGGCAATCCATCTTGTGTGATGCAACCGATGACATTCTGTAATGAGTTAGCTAAGAGATGAGGATGAGATCAAGGTGCCACATCAGCTTTGTGCACGTGAAGGATTTCCTTGAGGATCTTGCATGAGAAGATCGATTGCATTAAAAGTCTACCTCAGGAATGAACATTCTTCTTGGTGGTATGAGAAGAAAGCATGATGAGTTACTGATTCCCATGTGCGGTGAAGAATTAACGATGCAAATTTTCTTGTGATCTATTTGCTCGATTGTATTTCTCTATGCAAAGTGTTTGGATGATCGAGATTGGACTGCCTATATTGTAAACCCGAGATGCTTAGGGTTTATGCTATTGACCTAATTGTTGTCTATTAGGTCGATGATGTTTGTTATTGTAAGCTGTTAGCAAATTTTGTATGTGTATCTAAGTGATGAGATACTTTCCAAACCAGTAAGAGAAAACTGCAGAGTGTGATTGTAGAAGTAGAGGAACTGAAAAGGATCTGCCTTGGCATGTAGTGCTGTTATCAGATTAGAGTTTTTACCTATTTTCTTCTAACCATTTCAACAGCTGGAAAATCCCTTTACCAGGTAGCTTTAACAAGCTTACTATAAATCCTCTAGCTAGGTGACTCAAGTTTATTGAGTTCTTTCAATCCTCTAGCAAGGTAACCTTTAACAGGGTTTCAACCTTTAACAAGGTATATAGCCATCCCTTAACTGGGTGATGTTTTCACAGGATCAGTTCATAGTAGAACCTTATTGTAAAGTCTTTAACCGGACTAGGCTCCTAACAAAGCGAGCCTCAAAAGAGTTCAAAAACAAGCTTGTGGGTATTCATCCCCACCATGGTTTTTCCCATTTGGGTTTCCACGTGAAAAATTTGTGTGTCATTTGTTGTGCATTTTTCATGTGATTATTTGTTTGAATGATTATGCATGCAGAGCTAATGGTTATGGTATTGGTGACACACCACATGCATATATTTATGGGTGAAGTTGTTATCAAGTATTGAATGTATTTGAAGTGTTCAGACTTATTAGTTTACATTGTCTGAAGTCTTACTATGTTTAACCGATATTGCCATGGTTAAGTTCAGTAATGAAGACAGTCGGTTGGTATCACTTTAACTTGATAAGTTGTTGAGAAAGTTTTTTTCCATACTGATTCACCCCCCCCCCCTCTGAGTACCAGTTAGGGTATCTGTTGTTCATCATTACTCATCAAGCTCAACCCGTTGAGTGATAAGACTGTCCAATCTTGGACCCAGTTTTCTTTTCTTCTTATTTTCTCTTTCTCAAGATTTTCTAACTTCTCCTAAAAAACTGCCATTTCCTGCTTAAAAACTGAGATAAGTCCTGAAGAACTTATCATATTATCTGCAATGTCATCTATTTCCTTCTGTGTCTTCTTAATTTCCTCATCAATATCTTTAGTTAGGTGGTGAGGCTTGCAAGATTCTCTATACAGTTCTTTATATTCCAAATTTTTTGAGTTAAGTGCCTATAATAGTGAATCCATGTGCTTAGTACAGTCTTTGATGGTTTTCTCAAAGAATTCACTTTTCTCTTTATCTACTCTTTCCTTTACAGTATCCTCATTCACCTTATCTATTGTTAAAACATTCTCAGCAATAAATTTGGACAATGTGTCCAATTTACCGAATGAATCCTCAATGTGATCTATCTTATAGGTTGGTGCAATCATCTTCAAGATAGGTAATGTGTCATCAATAGCCTTAAACACTAAGGCATTGCAATCTATTATTCTCTCAATAGAATCCAATAGAACATTTGTTACATTAGTGGGTCTAAATTCTCTTGTAGATGTGCTTGGTTTTACAATAGATTTCCTTTCAACAGATACTTGCCCAATTACCTTCACTATTTCTTCCTCATTTCCATCAATTACCTCCTCTTTATTTACATTTTCAACTGGTTTCTCTGTCTGTGTAATTACCTCTACTTCTTTTGGTTTTGGTTATTGTTAGGAACCAGAAGGTAACTGAGAGGGGGGGGGGGGGGGGGTGAATCAGTTGCCTATGAATTTCAACCCGATTATAACTTAATCAAACTTGATACTTAATACCGGTAAACCAAACTTAATGTCGATTAACAGATTAACAATATCAATACCGATGAAACTTAATGCAATAATGTACTGCTCAAAATAACATATCCAATATTGGATTCAGTACCGGTTAAGCTCTAATAAACACCTTTAATCCTTCCTTAAACCTTCTCTATGGTCTGCTCATATGATCTTCAATATTCGCACATACCTTGTTACAATACCATACCATAACCTTACATACCATATCCCATGTCTTATCTCATAAATGAGATCTTACATATATAGAAAACCTAAGACCAAATGTGTAGGTCGACTCACTAAGAATATTACAATAAAATCAATTACAAATAAGTCTTGATGTGATACAACATGTTGGCTCAATACATTTACAACAATATCCAATCAATAAATCATCTCCATAATGTTCCATGCTGATCTGGAATAGATAATGCATACCGGTCCATAACCTAGACCAATCTATCGGTGACAACAAATATGTCAACCCGATTAGACCAATAACCAAAACACCAAAACCAAGTATCCAAACCATGTCTTTGACATTATCAAGTGATCTCCAGATGATAACAAGTCATCATCAGTGTCGGTGAAACATATAACCTGCTGGTGAACAATATACCAGTGATTGTGCATAAGTCGTTGAACTTGCCGGTGAACACAATGTGTCAGTTCAAAGTAAACCAATATAACCTTAGTGCCAAATCAACAATGTAGATCTCCAGAAGGATAAGTGTTGACAACAATGACAAAACTAATGCAACACATCCATAATACCAACAATCTCCCCCTTTGGCATTCATGACAACACTAGATGGAAAAAAATCTAAGTGCCAAAATAGAATGCCAAAAACCAAAAACCAACAATCTCCAGAATAGATCAATACCAGAAATCAAAATCAAAATACAAAGAGTATATATCTCTCCCCAATGAATAATGTCTCATAGATCTCTCTCCCAATAATGTTTTCCCAAGAATGTTTTCCTAAGAATGTTTTTCCATACATCTCTCTCCCCCTTTGACATCAAATGCCAAAGCAATTAAAAATAATACCATAACATACAACCAACTACTCCCTCTGAGAAGTAGTTCTCCTCCATTAGAGCCGGAAAAAAGATTTCTCTGTTAATTTCTGTCAGTTTGATGCCAATCTTCAACTGGCTAAGTCTCTATCGGTGGGGGTATTACCCCAAGCCACTCTTTGAGATATTCAAAAGTTTCCTTAGGAAAATGCTTAGTAAAGATATTTGCAATCTTCTCTTTAGTATTTACATAAACCAATCTTATTTCTTTTGCTTCAACATTCTCTTTCAGAAAGTTATATTTGATAGAAGCATGCTTAGTCTTAGAGTGAAATACCAGATTCTTTGATATATCAATTGTTGTTGAATTATCACAATAAATGATTATAGGTTCTTTCCATTTTACCTTTATGTCCTTCAACATTTGTTTAATCCATAATACCTGAGTACAATTAGTTGTTGCTACAACATATTCTGATTCTGTTGTTGATAATGATGTACATCTCTGCTTCTTGCTTATCCGTGAAATCAATCTACTACCAAGAAAGAATGCATTGCATGTGGTACTCTTTCTGTCATCTACATCTCCTACCCAATTTGCATCAGTGCATGCACACAAATCAAAATTTTCATCTTTAGGATACCATAAACCAAGATTTGTTGTGCCTTGTAGATACCAAAAAATCCTTTTTACTATTGATTCATGATTTTCTTAAGGATTACTCTAAAATTTTGAAACAATACATATTGCATTCATTATATCAGGTCTTTTTTGTGTCAAATTCAGTAAACCTCCAATCATATATTTTTATCTTGTCGGATCAACAGGAGTTGAATCATCCTTCAATGTCAATTTATCAGTTGTAGTCATAGGAGTACTTACCAGTTTAGAGTTTTCCATTCCAAATTTCTTCAGTAGTTCCTACAAGTATTTTGTTTGACATATGAATATACCTTTATCATTTTGTGAAATCTGCAATCCTAAAAAAGAATTTTATCTCCCCAATCATAGACATTTCAAATTCTTCCTTCATCTTGTTAGCAAAGTCCTTACACAATCCATCTTCTCCTCCAAAAATGATATCATCAACAAAAACTTCAATAACCAAGATGTCATCATTAGTCACTTTGAAATATAATTTGTTGTTAGCATTACCTTTAGTGTAACCAAGTTTCAAAAGATATTTGTCCAATCTAGCATACCAAGCTCTAGGAGCTTGCTTCAATCCATACAAAGCTTTCCTTAATCTACAAACCATATCTTTAACATTTATCAATGAAAATCCATCAAGTTGTTCAATGTAAACTTCCTCTTCAAGATCACCATTTAGAAATGCACATTTTACATCTATTTGATATACTTTATAGTTCTTATGAGCTGCAAATGCAAGAAATAATCTAACTGCCTCAATTATAGCTACCGGTGCAAAGGTTTCATTATAATCAATTCCCTCTTTTTTTGAATATCCTTTACACACTAATCTTGCTTTGTTCCTTATTACCTTACCATCTTCATTAAGTTTATTTATGAATGCCCATTTACTTCCAATTACATTTTTGTCTTTAGGTCGGGGAACTAATGTCCATGTATTGTTCTTTTCAATTTGTTCTAGTTCATCTTCCATTGCTTTAATCCAATGTTCATCTTGACATGCTTCAATAACATATGTTGGTTCAATTTGAGAAATTAAGCATACCTCTTCATTTTCTAGTCTTCCTCTTGTCATAACACCTTGATACTTATTCACAATTATCTAATTTTCTCAATGATTCAGTCTTACATACTTGGGTTTATTCACATGTTGTTGTTATTCAATCATTGTAGAATTCTCTGATGATGGCGGTGTGACTGGATCCACATTCTGTACTGGTGCACTTTGTATAGGTTCATTTATGATCATCTCAACTGTCATTTCAGAATCTACAAACCTTGAATTTCCTCTAAAGTGTTCATCAATCTTCACATTAGCAATCTCAATGATCTTTTGCAATCTTTTATTATAACATCTATATGCCTTGCTCTTAGATGAATAACCAAGAAATATTCCTTCATCACTTCTAGGATCAAATTTACCAATATACTCATCTCTCCTAATATAGCATTTACTTCCAAATATTTTGAAGTATTTAAGAGTAGGATTATTACCAAACCATAGTTCATAAGGGGTCTTACCAGTTTCACCTTTGATGTGAACTCTGTTAAAAGTCTAAACCATTGTATTAATTGCTTCCCTCTAGTACACATGAGGTAGATTTGCTTCCAATATCATGCTTCTAGCTGCTTCCAGAATAGTTATGTTCTTCCTTTCCACAATTCCATTCTTCTAAGGTGTCTGGGGTACTGATAGTTGTCTTTTGATTCCATTCACTTACAAAATGTATTAAATTCCTTAGATTTCAATTATCCTCCTTGATCAGATGTCAAAAATTTGATTTTCTTACCGGTTTCATTCTCTACCATTGCCTTGAATAATTTGAATTTTCCAAAAGCTTATGATTTCTCCCTGAGAAAAGTAACCCAACACATTCTAGAATAATCATCAATAATTAGCATAAAGTATCTATCTCCCTATAGACTTCTTGTTCTTGTTGGACCACACAAGTTAGTATGAATTAAATCAAGAACATTATTGGATTTCTCATAAATACTCTTAAAATTTGTTCTAACTTGCTTTCCCATTTGACATTCCTTACATACTGGATTATGAGGTTTCACAATCTTAGGTAAATCCCTTACTACTTTAGTTGAACTGATCTTTACAATGCAATCAAAATTCACATGACAAAATCTCTTATGCCATAACCAACTTTCATCAATATGTGCAATCAAGCATGTCTTATCATTGTTGTTCAAATGAAAGATATTACCTTTAGTCTAATTACCAGTTGCAATCTCCAATCCAATTCTATTCATGATTTTGCATTTACCATTCTTGAATTGTAACTGAAATCCTTTTTCAACTAATTGACTAACACTCAAAAGATTATGCTTCAAACCTTCAACATAATAAACATTGTTAGTATTGTGCCTACCATCCAAAGATATAGTGCCTTTTCCTTTGATTAAACAAGCTTTATCATCGCGAAATCTTATTGGACCTCCACTATATTCCTAAAAAGATAAGAATTTACTTTTATCACCAGTCATATGATGTGAACATCCAGAATCTATGATCCATTCATCTTTTTCTTCAAGTTTAGCTACCTAGGCCTGCTTTACCAGTGGAACAATAGGTGTTGGTTGATCTTCTTTTATTGCAACAAAAGCCCATCCATTGTCTGTCGGTTCTTCATAAGAATCATCAGTAACTCCTTCATCAGCATAGTAAGCCAACCGCCTAGAGCACACTATTCAAATGGGAGTCGCAATGACTACAATAGGATGGTTAAATCCTATAATAATGTACTACTCAAAATAGCATCTCCAATGTTGGATTCAGTACCGGTTAAGGTATGAAACACACCTTCAATCCTTCCTTGAACCTTCTCTATGGTCTTCTCATATGATCTTCAATATTCACACATACCATGTTACAATACCATACCATAACCTTACATACCATATCCCATATCTTATCTCATAAATGAGATCTTACATATATACAAAACCTAAGACCAAATGTGTAGGTTGGATCACTAAGAATATTACAATAAAATCAATTACAAATAAGTCTTGATGCGATACAACATGTAGGCTCAATACATTTACAACAATATCCAATCAATAGATCATCTCCATAACGTATCGTGCTGATCTGGAATAGATAACGCATATTGGTCCATAACCTAGACCAATCTGCTGATAATAGCAAATATGTCAACCTGATTAGACCAATAACCAAAACACCAAAACCAAGTATCCAAACCATGTCTTTGACATAATCAAGTGATCTCCAGATGATAACATGTCATCATCAGTGTCGGTGAACCATATAACCTGTCAGTGAACAATATATCACTGACTATGCATACGTCACTGAACTTGTCGATGAACACAATGTGTCAGTTTTCTACACAGACATCGACATCGTAAAAATCATACACTGGCAGACACATTCACTAGCATCCAGATTACATTGGCAATGAAGTATACTAACTCTCAGGCCAATATGAGACAAAGTTTTGTTTATATGAATTGTATTGTAAATGTAATTATTTATTTGTAAGTCGACATGATGTATTGTAAAGACTCATATATGTATGAAATCTTATAGATCATTTTGTATGATGGAAAAGGATAGGATAGGTGATTATTATTGGTATATGTAAAGAAAATGAAAGGTTTTTGGTTAAGGTATCTGACTGAGCTTAAACCAGTACTGAACCATGCATTAGAGATGCTATTTTGAGTAGTACATTGTATTGGATTTAATTATCCATTTTGTAGTCAATGAGACTCTTCTATTGAGTAGTGAGCTCTAGGCTATTGGCCTTCTTGCATGTGCAGGCCTATGTTGTAAGTAATATTTATTCATATTGGTCAATGAGTAAGTACCAATTGTTAGATTCAATGATAGTCCCAATGACACTGAAAGGGGGGTGAATCAGTGTCTAACCGGTGAGTGGAATATTTAAACTTATTTATAACTTTGCAACCCAAATCAATGTACTGATAAACAATAAATAATGCAGCAAAGAGAACTAACAGAGACAACATAAATGCACACCATAACAAAAAATATTTTGGCAAGGAAACCCGGTGTGGGAAAAACCTCGGTGGGATTTGTGACCCATAATATTTACTCACTGGCCAATATGAATAAATATTACTTACAACATGGGCCTACACATATGGGAAGGCCAATAGTCTAGAGCTCACTACTTAATAGAAGAGTCTCACTGACTACAAAATGGATAATTAAATCCAATACAATGTATTGCTCAAAATTGCATCTCTAATGCCTAGTTCAGTACCGGTTTAAGCTTAGTCAGATACCTTAACCAAAAACCTTTCGTTATCTTTACATATACCAATAACAATCACCTATCCTATCCTTTTCCATCATACAAAATGATCTATAAGATCTCATACATATATGAGTCTTTACAATACATCATGTCAGCTTACAAATAAATAATTATATTTACAATACAGTTCATATAAACAAAACTTTGTCTCATGTCAGCCTAAAAGCTGGTATACTTCATTGCCGGTGTAATCTGGATGCCGGTGTCAGTGCCTGCCAATGTATGATGTCTCTGATGTCGGTGCTTGTGTAGAAACCTGTTACCGGTTGGTTTCCATCAATGACAACATCAACCATATTTTCATAGTGTATAATTCCAACACTAGGAAGGGAAGCAGCTAATCAACTGGACTAAAAGTGAAGTTTTTTTCATCAATACCCCAGAGAGAAGACAACAGAGAATCAGTAGAATCCTGGAGTGTAGGATTGTTGATCTTCCTGCAAACTACCTTGGTCTCCCTATGGGCACTGCTCCTCCTGACTCCTTCTGGAGTTCTCTAGTGGACAAATTCCAGAAAAAGTTAGCTGGCTGGAAAGGATCCCTCCTAAGTTAGGCTGGAAAGCTCCAACTTCTTAAAGCATCTCTTCTAAGTATTCCGATATATGCTCTTAGCCTTTTCAGAATTCCAGTTAAGTATGTTGATGCTATCGAGAAAATCCAAAGAAGATTCCTTTGGTCTGGGGTTGAGGACAAGAAAAGAATGTCCTTGGTGGCTTGGGACCAGGTCTATAAACCGAAGAGCCATGGCGGTCTGGGCCTGAGGAGGATCCGAACCCTAAATGAAGCTCTTATGTCCAAACAAGTCTGGAGAATGTTTCATCTTGATACTGAATGGTGTAAAATTTGGCAAACTAAGTACTCTCTTCAGTCCTCTTCCCTTTCTTCTTTTATCAATTCGGATATTAGTATTAATGGTTCCCACATATGGAATTATGCCTCTAAATGTAAAGAAAGTATAGCTAAAGGAGTGATCTGGAAAGATGGAAATGGTAGGAAAGTTAAATTCTAGGAGGATCCCTAGCTTTTTGATAAACCTTTGATAGAAATCAATGAATGGGCCCCCTATGCTCTCTCTTGTATAAGATATTTTGGCTCCTTAGTTGCTGAGTATTGGACTGGTAACAAATGGTAGAATATTGAAAGCATCCACCCAAGCCTTTCTAAGCTCAAGATCCATTTGTTTGTAGTTTGGTTGAACAAAGAGGTTGAGTCCTTGATCTGGAAACATGATCCCAAAGGTACCCTAATTGTTTCCTCTATGTATTGTGTTCTGTCCCCTAATCCTTTAGGTAATCCCTTCTGGTCTAAAGTCTGGATTAGAGGTCTTACCCCCAAGATCAATTTCTTCTTCTAGACCATCCTCCATAATAAAATCTTGACCCTTTACAACCTGAAAGCAGAGGCTTTACCATCCCTAATAGATGTGCTCTATGCCTTCAGGAAGAAGAGTCTATGGACCACCTTTCCATACACTGCCCCTTCTCAGCCTCAGCCTGGGAAAGATTTCTCAATAGTTTGAGCATTGCCTGGGTGTTTCCCAATACCATCAAAGATCCGTTTTCCTCCTGGAACTTAAAATGGACTAATTCTTTTTTGAGATCTTTGTGGCAGCTCTCGCTTCCTCACATCCTATGGGGACTATGGACAGAAAGAAATAATTGAATCTTCAGGGATGTTTCCCTCAATTAGGATATTGTGTTCCAGAAAATCCAATGGGTGATTCAAGAAAATATAGGGATCATTAAGGGTCCTTGTTTTTCGAACAACTCACTGGAAGCTAATATATTAAGCATGTGGAACATGAAGAGTACCGATAGTCCAAACCTCAACCATAATAAAAGGCTTGAAGCCAAATGACAAACCCCCCCTCATGGTTGGTTCAAAGTTAATTTTGATGGTGCTGCCAAAGGTAACCCGAGTCCTTCAGGCTATGGAGCTATTCTAAGAGATGACAAAGGAATGTGCAAGGAAATGGTTGTTGTCCCTATTGGAATTCAAACTAATCATAAAGCTAAAGCTATGGAAGCTCTCCAAGGTATCCTCCTAGCTAAAAAATGGAATTGTCCCCACCTATGGATTGAAGGGGTCTCAAAACCTTCATGGTCGATCAACAACATAATCATATCTGCTAGAGACCTTATTAGCACCTTTAAAAAAAGCTACATTTCCCACATTTACCGGGAGGCCAATGGCTCTGCTAACTGGGCTGCCAATGTGGCAGTTAATAAGGAAGCAATTACCACATGGATGGGAGAACAAGGGCTCCCTGAAGATGTCAAGCAAATCATTTTCTATGATCGTTATAGAAGTACTCCTAAAATACTTGATGGACAGGATAATTATGAAAAGAACTGACTTGAGTACTTTGAGTCATTATAATAATGAGAGACTCATTCATTATATTACCAATGCCATAAGTTCCCATGCTTTTTGGGTGACTTTGATAGTTCTGAAAATCTCACTGGCTAATCTGCTCTGCAAATTTTAAAATTTGGTGTTGAACAACAACAATATGGTTGGTAACAGGAGGTGATATGAACCAAGTAGCTATAAAGAATGGAAACATAAGGAAGAGATTTGGGGTATTTTGCAGAAGGGTGGCTTCTCTAAATTCATTGAGAGACTCCACGGTTGAGACGACATGGTCACTAGTTTTTTTTGTAAAAATTGGAAAAAGGTCATACTGAAAATGGGAGACCAAACTGTAGAAATCAATGAAGATTTAATTGATCAAGCTACAGGCCTCACAAGAGAAGGGTGCAACTTCTACAGAGATAGGAAAGTCAATAGGGAAGCTATTGAAAGATACCTAAATACCGAGAAAGAGAAAAAATGATTGGTAAAGTTGAGCAAAACTTACTACCCGCCCAAGCCTTTTGTCAAACCCTGGCGGGAAGTCCTCTTTGTTTTAATGCGATACATCACTCTAGATGGTAGGCTCACTAAAGTTTATGGTTATCACTTTGTTCTACTGAATCACTTTAGGCACAATGATAAGGTTAACTTCCCTTATTTTTTGCCCTATTCGATGAATGCGTCCCTCAAGGCCTACAAAGAGAACCCACGAGGTGATACAACCATGCATCAAGGCCTTATGGTAATAATCTATGACCATCTTAAGGCCAACCAAATTGTTCAGATGCAACCCTCTGCGGATTTTGAGGATGAGGGGTCTGAACCTCCTTTCTCAGAGAAAGAGGAGTCTGAAAGTGACCCTTTGACTGATACTAAGGACAACATGGATGTCTCAGATTATGAAAGTGGGAAGAAGAGGAAATACATCAAAACCAGACCCTCATCCTCTAAGAGCAAAAAGCCTAAAGGTAGACCCCTGATTAGCATTTCTTCAGAAGAGGAAACTTCAGATGACTCTAAGGAGGAGAACCCTCAAGGGCTGCTAAAGAAGAAGACAAAATCTCACACCCACATGAGGAAAACGCACAAGAAGAAAGAGGAGACTGTTAAGGAACTAGAAGCCCACAAGCAAGTAAGGGCCCTGGAAGATTATCGGAATCTGGAAAAGGAGACCATGGAAGAGGCTCTTAGGGCTGATGACACTACTACCATCTAGCACATCCCTAAAGAGAAAAAGGCAACCCCTGGAAAAGTTAACCCCCCCTCTAACCCTCTCCCAGAGGGTTTGCAAGGTTTCATGGAAACTATGGAGTGGCTTAACAATGGTTACAAGAAAGTTGTGGACGAAAATAAAAAACTCTGTAACATAATCTTGATCCTAGAAACCATCTATATAGGGGAAGGGAAGACCATGGCCAACTACATAGAGGACTTGAAAAGAACCATTGCCAAAGCCAAAGACATAAGAGATTCTTTCAATCCCAGGTTTGAAAAAATTGAGAAGGATTTGCTCGAAAGAAAGAATCTTGCTGACACTAACGACCACACTCTCACGGAAACTGTTAGCAAAATTGGTAAAATTGAGGAGTGTTTGAAGAACATTGTTGAACAGAGCCTTAGGATCATGAATATTTCAGCCAACACTCTCATCAGCAAACTGGATGATGAAAAGGAAATCCTGGACATTGACCCAGAAACGGAAGGAACAGGGGAAGCTCAAGGCCCCAGAACCCGCACCAGAGGCAAAAAGAAGGACAAAAAACCTAACTAGGATCTGGAAGACCTTAAAGCTGTCAGGCCCACTTACGATGAGCTGGTGATAAAGGCGGAGGACTTGTTGAAGAAAATTACTGTGTAGCACCTTCTTAGTTTCTTTGTTGTTGTTAGTTTTACTGTCCTTTCGGTTCACTGGCTTTTTGCCAGTCTTTTTGTATGCGGTTCTTAAGCACTGATCTTTTTGGTGTCTTATCTTAATATCCTTTGTTAAAGGTTTCAAGGTCCCGAAAACCTATTTTTTTAATTAATCAGAACACTAGGAAGGGAACATTAAATGCAAGATAAAGATAGGTAGACACATCGAGGGTTGGGGGTTGAGAGTCAGGAGTGGCATGTTTCACTGGGATGCTAGCCCTTACCACCTCCAATTTCTGATCCTTGCCTAGGGCGGGTTGGGGCTTAGGGATGCAAACACCCTTGATCCTCAAATGAGAGGGTAAGGTACAGAGGATATCTTTGATCCTTGATCCCCGCAAGCTTGAAAAGGAGGAAAAAAGGGACAAGAGGAAAAGAAAAGAAAATAAGGGAAAGAAAGAACAAGAAGGAAAGGAGAAAAGGATAGGAAAATAACAGACAAGGGGAAAAACAAAAATAAATGACCAAGCGAAAAAATGGGGTCCTTGAAACAAGGTGTGATTTCTATAGACACAACATTACTTGCACGAGGTTCCATAAGAAATGGTTTTCACCATTGGATTAATTTATTTCTATTTACTTATTTTTTATTTTTTAAAGAATTTTATTGGTTTTTTATTTTTTGAATATTTTCTTTGGAAGACTATTGCTAAGGGATTAGGCACAAAAGTACTTGATATGTTTGATGTTCATGCATGTAAGGAAGTTAAGGTAGAAAAAAAAACTTCCTAAACCAATCTTGATTTATGTGGGAAAACCTTTTTTGAGAGAAAAACCTCACACTTGAAAATTCAACCAATATACTATTCATAAATCAACACAATTATGATATACTTGCAACATAATATTTCTTAGGAGTATCACTGCCTAGGTATCTAGAGAAAACTGAGTAATTATCAAAATCTCACACACAATGCAATAAAATACAATGCACAATTGCAGTACAATACACTCATAAAATAGTGTTGTCTTCTAGGACAAGCAAAGCTAATATAATCTATACTGTTAGACCTATGACCTAATGATGAATGGTCTAGATTTACACTAATATGTATGTATATATCTACGTACATATGTATGCATGTATGTATTTTGAGGGTGTTTCCCTTTAATCCTTGTTGATGCACACAATCATCAAACCTCTTGTTGGGGCATAGGCCTTGTGAATCCCATAAGGGGTACCCCCAACACCCTACACACTTAATATATTAACTTGTTATAATTAAAAGGTTGAGACATAATTTTTCCTTACAATATCCCACTTGTTGAACACCTTGAAAGAGCGAAGGGATTGCTAGGGCCAAGAGGACCATGGAATCTAAATAGGATCTAAACTTTTTTTTTCTTATAAGTTTAGTTAAATAATTTATAACATTCATAAAATTACCTACCTTAATAGTTTCTCGTTGTCATCCTCAACCATATCTATGACAAATAATTTTATACATCAATGCGCTTGGTCTTGACATAAAATATTGGTTACTTATCTAAGAAGATTATAGTTTGACTGCCACAATAAATTATCACTACACTTTATTTTATTTTGATATATGAACATAGTACCTTAATCTAAATGGATTGTTTACAAGCATGAGTAGATACCATATATGTATCTTCAATAGTTAACAAAGCAACCACAACTTATCAATCATCCAATTGATTGAACAACCACATAAACTAAACACATAAGCACTGGTGGATAATTTGCTATCAAAATCATTGTCTAGTTTGGATCCATATAACCATGAATATCAATGGAATGACTATTTCTTATCAAATACCACAATAAAGAAAAGAATATTATAAGGTACCCCACACATATTTAAATACCCTTTCAATTGAATCCCAATGAACTCTATGAAGATTAGACATATACCTAGAAATACCTCCCACTACTTGGCATTGTATAGTCTAATGCAAACCATAATATGCATCAAAATTTACATTTCACTTTGGTAAGGAACTCTACTTATGTGTCCCATCTCCAATGAGGGTGTTAGACAATACAAAGTAGATAGTTCTTTGTTTCAACTATAAAAGGAACACACAATGGTCTATAATCTTGCTTGTTAAACCTTTGCAAAATTTAATTAACATACTTACTCTGTCCAAGCCATATATTTCTATTCAATCTACCTCTTCTAATTTCCACCACAAAAATATATTTAGTTGCATCAAGGTCTTTCATTTTAAATTTAGCTACAATTTGAAATTCTAGTTTTGAAATCATTCCTTTCCCTCTACTGATAAATAACATATAATCAACATATAATGCAATAAATAAGAAATAATCATCACCAATTTTATAATAAGCATAGTGATTTGATTTAGAACACTCAGATGCAAAACTCAACACATATGTATCAAATATTTGGTACCATATCCAAGGACTTTGTTTGAGGCCATACAACTTTTTCTTCAATTTATAAACCAAAGTACTTTTTTCTTTCACCATGTCTTTTTCTGGTTGTCATACAAATATCCTCCTCCAAATTACTATAAAGAAAATATGTTTTCATTGTAGACACCTAAAACTATCCCATGCCTATGTTCAAGCTAATTTTACTAACTATTTCTCTTTGTTAATTAAATAATTTTTATTTAATTTATTCACCTTGTTCTTCAATATTAACATTATTCTCCATTTCAAGATTCATAATTCAAATTTCCCTCTAATTTCACAATCAATTTATCTTTAATCATTTCCTTTCTAATATTAATTAAATAATCTTGTTATTTAATTAATTTTAATTATTTACTTTAATTAAATGATCTTTATTGTATAATTAAATCAATTTCTACTATATTCCCATAATTAAATAATTTCCCCAAATTATTTAATTAGCTAATAACGTCCAAGTTTAAATTAAATAAATTTCTTTAAATTAATTTCTCTCCAAATTCAAATCAATTTCATTTCCCTCTCATTTCAATTTCCATTTCACAGTTTTGAAAACCAACTTTCCTCCAAATTTAATTTCACTCAATTTCCTACAATACTTGTTGAAAATACATAGTTGTCATTGACTCTCAGTTCCTACTAATGAGTCATCAATCACCTTTTTCTAACTAGTCAATAATCCACTCTTTTCAAAAGTATCTTTTCTAACTAATTCATCTATCCATTGATCAAGTTAGTCAATGAGTAAACTTCTCAATAAAATTCGATCACGTTGAGTGATCATCTCCAGCCATCTTGTCTCATCAATTCTCAACCATTGATCAACTTTTCTATCAAATCAATATCGATCGTCAATTCAAATTCAAAAAATTTATAAATTCAACATCAATTCTCAATCATCAAGAACCACATTGTTTGAATTCTTAGGCTAACACTTTGCATGTATTATACAACTTTGAGAGCCGCTACCATCATATGCAACAAGGAGGATAAGAGAAATGGAAGCCATATGCTTGGATTCAACTTTGAGTTTGTTTTAATTCAATTGATTCATTTTATTGTTGAATTTGTTAGTATACTTTTATTAGTTACAATTGGAAAATTTAGTGATAGTCTAGGTTTGTGGTTTCTTCAATGGTTTATTGCATACATATTCAACAATCACTAAATTGCAAACATAAACAATAAAATTATGCCCACAAATTCAGCAATAAAATGAATCAATCAAATTTGATCAAACTTAAAATTGAATACAAGCATATGACTTCCATGTCCCTGCTCCTCCTTATTGCATATGATAGTAATGCCTCTCAGAGTTGTACAATACCTGTAGAGTTTTAGCACAAGAATTAGAAGAATGTGGTTGAGCATGATTGAGAATGAGGTTGAATTTATAGATTTTCAAAATTTTGATGAATGGTCGAGATTGATTTGACAAAAGAATTTATGAATGATTGAGGATATTTGAGACAAAATAGATGGAGATTATTACAATGTGGAACTTGTTGTATGGTTGCGATATATTGAATTGATTGATTTGATAATCGATTTGATTGAGTAGTTAAGAGAATTGATTGATTAATCAAAAAAAGGTGATTGATGAGTCACTGAGAGTTGGTGGAAGTTAGCCCTTTTTTGACATGTTCTATAGAGAAAAGATGAAATTAACATTTTGTTTAATTTGGAGAAATTTGATTTTCAAAATAAGGGAGAAATTATATTAAATGAAATGTGAGAGAAATTAAATTAAATTAAATTGAAATGTGAGGGAAATTAAATTAAATAAACTAGTAAATTTATTTACTTGAGAGGACATATTAGTTAATTAAATAATTTGGATGAATTATTTAATTGTGGGAGGATACTAGATATTAATTTAATCAAATAATAATCAAGATTAATTAAATAATTAATTATTTAATTAATATTATAGGAAAATAAATGAATTAAATAATTAAATATTATTGAATTATAGAGTTTAAGGGAAATTTAAATTTTGAATTTGAAGTGGAAGAGTAATGTTAAATTAGAAGAATAGAGTCGAATTGATTAAATAATTAAAATCATTTAATTAACAAAGGGGAATAATTAATAAAATTAGCATTCACAGGTGTGGGACAATTTAAGGTGCCTACATTGTGCTCCTCTTTGAGACAATGTTTGAAGTGACATTGTTTCAAAGAAAAAGTGAAAAATATTAGAGGTAAGATGCTCCCTCGAGAGATTGTTTGTACATTAAAGGCATTAATGATCTCTCAAAAGAAGAAGAATGTTATATGAGAGATATAAGAATGATTAGTTAAATGAAATGCATGGGTTTGATTGAATAAAAGAGATGGTTGGAGTGTTTTGTAGATTTATTGATTGATCAAATTGATTGGATTGGCTGGATAGATCAAGTCTAGTTTTAGGAAGGACACATCTTGTATAAGACAAAAAGATAGATGATCATTTGGTTTCAACAAGGACAAATCTTGTATAAGACAAATGATATATGATCATATGGAAATGGTTGATGAAGAATATAAGTAGAAGAATTTTTAGTAAGAAGTGAATAATATGAGTAAGTAGAAGAATTGTTAGTAAGAAGTGAGAATCTGAGTTAATGATAGAAAAGAGTTGTTCGATATTAGATTTGGATAAACTTGATTATTTTGATCATGATGTGATTGATAGACTAGTCTTGAGGTCATATTGTGCTTTCACTAGTGTATGATAATATCATCATTGATCCTTATTATATGGAAAATGGATATATTGTACCAAGGTATGGAAAGGCCAAGGTGAGGATTATCCTTTAGCATAGACAGACACATTACAAACAAGGAATGCCTTGACTCCTACTAGTGACAATAGATCCCAATCAGAATATGTAAGGAAGTAACCACAAAGGAATGCTAATTTTGATGCAAGAAAGCATTACATGATCTTTGAATTGTATAAGATATTTTGATTATTCCAAATGGAACCTTAATGAAACACAAGTAACTTAGTTGCCTCGATATTATTATCAAAACAAACCACAAAGAAAAATTAAATATAAAAATCATGATCCATCCTCACTTCTCTAATCACTTGTGGATATCCTTGAGTAGCATAGGAAAATTATATAAGAGAAATCAAATGAAACAATGACACTAATTGGACCAAATGAGTCAACAACCATTTAGATATTCTTAGCAAAGATAAGTGTTTCTTGATTTGATGATTATTTGATATGATACCCATTGTAGGAAAGATGTATCCATTAGGGCATAATATTTGATAAGGTACTTGTTCTAGTAACAATGTATTTGTAAAGGCACATGGTTTGATAAGGATGCTAAAAATTGATAGGCATTTGATCAATTAATGTTGGAAATATGAGTTTGTATGGTTGTCATTGATGTCAAACTTGTTTATCTAGATGGATTTTGGTCTGGATATACTCCTGGTTGTTGCAAATTGAGTTTTATATTTTTGTGCTAGTTGTGGTACTTTGTTTCTAGTTTACAAAAGTTGGTTGTTTTTATTTTCTAGTGGTAAGAGTGTTTGTCAAACTAGTTCAAAAAGTCTTTGATGACCTCCAAATATGTTGCAAGTTTTGTTGCAATTTAGTGGATGTGATGTTATAGCTCGTATAGTATTCTCAGTGTGTTTCTTTATTGGAATTGCATGAATATTGCATTAATAAAGTATTAGTGTTGTCATTAATGTCAATTATAACCTATAATAGAGTTGTTTTGCAACCAGTAGTGGTGCAGTAATGCAATTGGTCATAGAGGAGTGAAGGAAACCATATTGGTATTTGAAGCAGATAGATCAACCAGTAACCCTAACCTGTTGATATATCAAACCCTAACCGATGAAGCTTGGTGAATCTGTTATGTTGATATATGATCGAATGGTGATCAAAGATGGAGATGCCACATATGCATGATGCACGTGATGAGTTTCAAAGTGGTTTTGGTGTGTAGAGATAACTATTTTATCTTGGGAATGGAAAAATGCATAACATGAAGTGAATAATGTGTGATGAGTTATAGGATCCAATGTGTGGTGATCCACGAGCAACCAAAGTTGTCTTGAACAATGTGCAGTTGATTGCTATGTAATCTAATGGTCATGTTTGAACTGATATGTTTGTAATCTCTATGAGATCTTAGGTTTTGTATTGTGTTACCAACCTATTATTTTGCTTATAATGTCGATGAGTTGTTTTGTAATAGTATTGGCAATTTGGTTAAGTTTGGTAGTGTGATTGATTGTCGAACTAGAAGGAGTATCTACAAAATGTTTTGAAGGTAGATAGGAGCATAAAAGGATCTGATTACGAAGAGTAGTGCTATTACTAGTCAACCCTATTGTTCTCTAACCATTACAACTGTTAAATCCCTTAACCGGGTAAGCTTTAACAGGCTTGTGGCTTTCTAAATCCTTTAACCAGGTGACCCATTAGCTTGGATTTGAAATCCTCTATTGAGGTTACTCCTAATAGGGTATTGTCTTTAATAGGGTATTGTAGTCAATCCCTTAATCGAGTGGTCCTTAACCAGATCTATTCCTAACAGGACAGTTTTGTAAAGCTTCTAGCAAGGCTTGGCTCCTAACAGGGAGAACTTCAGAAGAGTTTAGAATACTTGTGGGTATTCATCCCCACCATGGTTTTTCCCATTTGGGTTTCCACGTTAGAAATCATTGTGTCAAGTGGTGAATGATTTTGTGGTTATATGTTTGATATGGTTGATATGATTAACTGGTAAAGCCACTTAGATATGTTTAGATGACTGGAAGTGGTCTAAAATGAGCTATTACTAATGTTAGTAAAGTGGTTTAATGTTTTGGTTAAATGGCATGTGAGTTTTAGATCTGTTACATTGTATCATTGATGTTCTAGTCAACCGGTAAGCCTGATAGTGCAGTATCAGTTTTTGATACAGTGTCTAAACCGGTTAGTTTTGTGAATGGTTTATGAGTTGGGATTAAGTTTGGTGAAATTTTAGTCTATTTTTTATCTACTGATTCAGCCCCCCCCTCTCAGTAGTTGACTGGATCCTTATTGATTCATAATATTATCATTCTCTATTGGATTGTCTATTCTACAAAAGAGGTATGTTGATTTGTGTTTGGTTGTATTATAGTTCAATATATCTGATTGGGCTATCTTGATTGAATCATGTTATTTGGTCTGGATATGCATTGGAGAATGAGTTAGAGTATTGTTTTTGGTCTCACCATGGCGTGTGGAGATTCATGTGGCATAACTTGCATCAAATGATGTATTTTGGCTGACTGCTTGATGAGTTCTATTGTCTATCTACATGTTACATTTGATGGTAACTTTGGAGGCTGAGTTAGCAAGTGTGGATCATTGGATTCATCTTGGAAGGATGTGTTGTGATGTATATGGGTCCCCTCTTTCTCCTAGTGTGGATCACTTTGAGTATTTTTGGTCTGGGTGGCTTATTTTATGCAATATTGCTTAGTCTGATTGTAGCCAACCCTCAATTAAATCTTTTGATGATTTATATTATATTTGAGGAATGAGGTTATATGAGTTGTGTGTGGAATGTGTGTGAATTGATGAGAAGTGTATGTGAATATTATGCAAGCAGATTTGAGTTTTGAATGTGTGAAAGTTAGTTTGTGAAAAACTTTGAAGAAGATATATTCAGGAAGACATTGTGTAGAGATAGTGATAGAGTTCAAAGATGTTTTCCATGATGTTGGTCGCTTAATCTTATTGTTCAAGGAAAATTTCATGTTTAGGAGATCCTTCTCATATTATTTTTTCTATTTCTTTTGTTGTTGAATGATAATTGGTCTTTTAGCAACATTTTGTATCTTACCCTGAAGTAGTGTGCCTCAGTTGTGAAAGTCCATGTATCTTACCCTATGGTAGTGTGCCTTAGCCTACAACTCCTTCAGGTGTTGTTTCTCCTTGATAGTGAGCCTAAAACATTGTTATGAGTTAGATTCTCACCATGGTTTTTTCTAGTTTGGATTTTCCACCTAAATCTGGTGTTCTTGTGTTGACGGTTGATGTGTTTTTAGTATTATTGTTGAATGGTTGAATGTTGTTTATAATTCAACAGTTTGGAAGTTTTGAATTGATTCAGCCCCCCCCTCTCAGTCCTACCTTAGTTTCAATAGTTAGGTTGTAGGCTAGTTTGGTAGTTTTCTTTTTGCTGCATGATTTATTAAGCTCAATGTTTTGTGTGATGTCCTGGTTGTGTTTGCTCAAATATTTGCCTTGCAGGGGAAAAATTATTATGGATTGCAATTGTTGGATTGTTTTTGTGCTTTTGATTATTTTTTTATTTTTAGGATTTTTATGGTTATTTTATGTTTTTGTCTTTTTAACTTTGAATAATGTTTTTAAAAATTTCTTCAATACATTTTATGTAAGTTTTTTTTTTAGATTTTTGGAAGTTTGTTTTTAATTTTTTGGTTTTTTAGATGTTTTGATTTTTTAAAGATTTTAAATTTTTTTAGACCACTAATTGAGTTAAAATACATGTCATGATTTATTCTCAAACAAAATGTATTTATTTGCCTCCAATGTCTAGCGAGGCATAGAATGTTATGAATGCATGATTGAATTAGAGGGGCGGGAATGAATATGTGAAAGATGAAGGTAGCTTATTAAGGAATTGGAGTTGATTTTATTTCCTAGGACTATCTTATTATGGGACAACATGTTTATCCAAGATAAGGGACTAGATATGACAATGTAGGGTGATGGCATGGTACATTGACTAGTATAAGGTCCACAAGAATGGACATGTCAAGAGGATCTAAAAACATGTTTTGCATTTTATGTCCTTAGTTTCAATCAAGATCAAAGGATGAATTTGGATAGGATGGAGATAGGATATGGATAGGATGAGAAATATCAAAGATGATAATGGATGATGGAAGTAAAAAATGGATAAGATAAGGGATACAAAATGCAAGGTATAGATAAGGTGAAGATGATAGGATGGATGATGCTTATCTTTATCTAGGTCAAAGGTGGAAAAGTGGATATGGATGTAGATAGGGTGATGGTGCTGGCCTATTTCTCATTGTTGTCATTGATGTCATGAATGCCATATATTATCTGGCATGTATGTATGTGGTTCAATACATAAAGTTTGCTTCATATATGCAATATTTCTTTATTATGTATGCATAGTTTTGAGGTCCGATATTCATCTTTACCAGAAGTTTTTTTGGGGTCCAGTCTTATTCGAATGTGATGATATCACATGTCTCAAGATGCTTTAGATTCAGTCCTATCCAGATATACTGGAAAGTGTATTCTACTTGTTGTTTATAATTCTCAATGGAATCTGACACCGCATGAAGATACTTCAGTTTCTGTAGCATGTGGATAAGTCTTATCTCACCCCTTCTAGTTGAGTCAACTTGTTAGTTAGTTTGGTGCAAATATATATTGTCATCTGTATTATGTGTTAGAGGCACGGTTGTTGAAAAATAACTATTTTGTATATTATATGCGAAAAGATTGTGGTGTTGTATTCTTGTGCAAATCAAGTACAATCTATGTATGAGACAACTTATGTACTTCAAAGGAACTGTAATCTATGCATATGTCAGATGCAACTACAACAGTTCAAATTTTTGTATACTCCATAATCCAACTATAAGCCCCTTTTGTATTTTGGAGAGTGAGTCCAACAAGAAGTGAGCCATCCCCTCTATTGTGTAACCAATTTCCTGAGAGAATTATCTCTCTGTAGTTTTTCCCATATTGGGTTTTCCACATACAAAATCTAGTGCTATGTGTTGTGCTTCTTGTAGCATCATAAAATTGTGACCCTTGTAATTGTTGACCACATTTGGGTCTTTGCATTGGCAAATGAATCCCTAAGCCTGATTGGAGACCTGAGACATGGTCAAAGCATAAAAAACTTGCATTTTCTACCACCCTGCATTGCCTATTGTCACTGCATGTCCTAATTTAGGGTAGGATAGGGGCGTGGCGCCCCTATCCCAGCCCTATTTTGGGCCTCCCTTGATCAAACTTTGCATTGGGCTTATCAAATGTGAGCGGGAAAAAGTTTTCCTATGTCGACCTAAGACAAAAAATCAGCTAAATACCCCTAATTGTAATGTATATAAGGAGAATTTCCCCTCCTATTTGAAAATATAAGTAAGTTCAGAAGTGAAGTCAAGCAGAAATCAAGTTCATAGCATAGCGACGATAAGCAGTAAGCAAACATTCAAGCATCCATTGAGAATTTCAAGTCTCCTTTCAAGGCTAGGTGTTGCATTCAAATCAAGGATTCAACCATTGAAGAGGATATCTCTATCAACACTCAAGACATTCTATTCCACATATCCTTTCTAGCAATTCTATCAACATTTCAATTGCATCCTCTCTTGAGGTGGATTCTACTTCAGAAATTTCTTTTCATTTACTTGCAAGTATTTTCAATTACTTGGTTAGTTCCAAAATGGGGTTTGACCTTAAGGCAAACCCCCAATCCCAACAACATTTTCCTCTCTTTTATGTGTGTAGGTTGCAGGTGTGCAGCTGCAATTGTAGGTTTAGGATTCATTTTGAGAGACGAAAAAAACCTTTTCGATGCACGGATTTTTAGGAGGAGCAGGTGCAACTTCAACCTAGTCCCGACAAATTTTGCTCAAATTTGCAGGGACGCTTTGTCTTGACATTTTACTACTAGTTCCAAGTGCACAGATTCATCCTGCATCTCTATAATTGCTTCTTTGTCATCTTTACACTTAGTCTCAATTCACTTAATTCAACTTTTCTATTTTTAAAGAGGGTTACTTTACTTTCCCAAATTCATTGTCAATTTCCTAAAATTCACTTAGCATTCAATCTCTTTTCATGGGGATTGGATCTAGTGAATTCAACCCCCCTCTTTTAAATATAATGTGCATGAGAAGTTGAAGGGAATCCTTTGTGAAACTTTCACTCCTCTTTTGAGGGGAGTAAAGCTTTCCACTTGATCTCCCCTCATTACTTTTCATCACATTACACTTCTATTTTTTTCATTGAATTTAAATTATCTTATGTGATTGGTTAATTAGAAGTTTAAATAAGTTCAAGGGAATACTGATTCACCCCTTCCCTCTCAGTATTTCGATTATTCAACAATTAGTATCAGAGCCAAGTCCCTTAGAAGAGTCTAACCACTCAAAGGAGATCCAGAAAGTTGAAATTATGGATTTGAATGATGATTTGAGAAATGCTCTTGAATAACTTGAGGCAATAGAATCTGAAAACAAAGATTTGAAGGAGAATGTCTGACTAGCTAATGAATGCATCAAGAAGCTAAGAGAGCAGATCCAAAAGTTTAGGATAAGACACAAACAAGTTAATGAAGACAATGAGAAGGCCAATGAATACCTGAACAAAATGGTGAAATGTTAATTAGAAGAATGTGAGAGACTAAAGCAAGAAGTAACATTTCTCAAAGTAGATCTCAAGAAAACAAAGAATCAACAGAGCAATACTGAATCTGGTAAACTTGACATAAAGATGAATGCAAAGGAAGCTCCAAAACCCAAGAAGGAAGAAAGGATGAATCTGGTGGAGGTTCATAACCCAAAGAAGATTCACCTCAAATAAAAGTAGTAGTCACCAAGAAATAAAAAGGTAAGTCTTTGGTCGAGCAATAGGTAAGTATGAAAAATGCCTCTTTTAATGGCTCTTGCTACAAATGTAATAGAGTAGGACATAAGACAATAGAATGTAGAAGTAGTCTAAATCAAACTTCTAATCCATTTTTCAATAGATGATACACATGCAATAAATACGGTCATAAAGCTAATCAATGTATGAATTCAGTTGTAAATCAGAATAGCTTTAGAGAAAGATGTTATACATGCAATACTTTTGGACATAAAGCTAACCAACGAAGGTCAAGACAAAATATAGCAAACATAAAGTATTACAATTGCAATAAACTTGGACATATGGTAAGAAAGTACATAAGCAATAAGGTTCAAAATCAAACCAAACCAGTAAAAAGGGTCAATGTGGAAGATGTCAAATCCGAAATGAAGAAAATTTGGAGAAAAAAGGAGACCACAGATACGTCAGCATCCAAGTCTAGTGTAGGCACCTCATCCAAAAATTAGAAAGTTTGTGGCTTTGCCGAAGGGGGAGTAATCTGAAAGCATATTCTTATCCCCAGCCAAAGTAGCATGAGGTTGTGATACCGACAAAAGAAAGTATGAAGATATCTAATTGTTAATTTCATAACTCATCACAGGATCTGGTAGGTTGTTGTGAAAGTCGAGTGTGGAAAATAGCTCATGCACATTTAATGCGAAGCTCCTAATGAAGGAATATAAGGACAATGCCTGAATTAATCTCACTTTACCTTGAATTAAAGAAACATTTAAGAGTTGTGAAGGTGATTAAGGCAACCAGTGAGCTTAGGGTTTCTTTGACAAGGTTTGATCAAGGTCTACAATTTACAAAGTGATTATGGATGCTCCCATGATTTTTGATGTTTCTTCTAAGCCTCAACATGTATTCATGAAGACACCATACAAAGTGATAGAGATTGATCCTATTGGAGCATTTTCAAACATACTGATTGGGGTTGTTCTATCGGAAGATGTTAGGTCTTACATGTTAGATGCTTGATCAGTCCCAAAGACACCGAGAGGCAGGGGGGGTGAATCAGTGTCTAACTGGTAATGAAATATTTAAACATGTTTGCAAATTTACAACCCAAATTAATGTATCGGTAAACAAGAAATAAAGCAATAAAGAGAAATAGAACTATAACCATCAATGCACACCATAACACAAATATTTTAGCGAGGAAACCCAATAGGGGAAAAACCTCAGTGGGATTTGTGACCCATAATATTTACTCACTGGCCAGTATGAATAAATATTACTGATACAATAGGGGCCTACACATTTAGGAAGGCCAACAACCTAGAGCTCACTGCTCAATCACAAAATAGGAGTCCCACTAACTACAAAATTGGATGATTAAATCCAATGACAATGTACTGCTCAAAATAGCATCTGTAATGTTGGATTCAGTACCAGTTTAAGCTCTGTCAAATACCTCTACCATAAACCTTTCTTCACTCTGTTCTACTCTTATTCACTCATCAAAATTATTACATCAAAATACATATATAGATATTGACTCTCATAATCATTACCTAATTACATATCATTCCTTCGCTTACATACCATACATGTTATTTTCACTCTACAAAATGACCTACAAGATCTCATACATATGTGAGTCTTTACAATACATCATGTCATCTATAAATAATTAATTACATTACAATATAATTTGCATAAACAAAACTTTATCTTATGTCAGCCTAGGTACCGGTATGATTCATTGCCGGTGTAAACTAGGTGCCGGTGTGAATAAAATTTGTGTAGTTGCCGGTGTCGATATGCGAAGTCTGTTGCCGGTGTAACCTGTGAACCATGTTACTAGTTGGTTGCCATCAATGACAACATCAACAATTCTCATCTGAGTGTATAATTCCAACAATCTCCCCCTTTGTAATTGATGTCAACACTCATGAGAAAAATCCAAAAACTAATATCCAAAAATGAAGTCCAAAAATAGGAGTGCTCCCCCTGAGCAAATGATTTCTTCTATACATTTTTCTCCATACTACTACTCCCCTTTTGACATCAATGACAAATGATGTCAAAAAGAATCAAATAATTTAAAATTATACCTCATAGCCTGTATCCGGTTATGTACAATTTGAAAGATATTCGCCAAAATCAGATTAAGACTTTGCATGAATTTAGTGTTGTCAGAGATAATGGTTTCAGTCTGTTGGATCATACTGACCAGATAATGCATCTGTTGCTCCGGTGATATTTCTCCTTGAATTATTGCCTTAGACAGCTCAATCCATTGAGTTATAAGGTTGTCCAATCTAGGACCAAGTTTGTTTTTAATCTCACGTGCCTTCATTCTTATCCTTTCTTTTTCTTTTTCTAGTTTCTCAATATTTTCCTCAAAAAATGCCATTTCTTGATAAAAAACTGAGGTAAGTTCTAAAGAACCTATCATATTGTCTGCTATATCATCAATCTCTTGTTGTGTTTTCTTTATCTCTTCCTCAATGTCTTCTATCAGGTTGTGAGGTTTGAATGCTTCCTTATACAATTCTTTATATTCTAGAATAGTGGAATTAAGTACCGATAATAAAGAATCAATATGCTCAATACAATCCTTGATAGTCTTATTAAAGAATTCACTTTTCTGCTTGTTCACCCTTTCCTTAATAATCTCTTCATTTATTTTATCTACAGTTAGCATATTTGAAGCAATGAATTTGGACAATGTGTCCAATTTACCTAAAGATCCATCAATATGATCTATCTTACATGTCAGTGCAATCATTTTCAATATAGGTAATGTATCATCAATGGCCTTAAATGCTAAGGTGTTGCAATTTGTGATCCTCTTTATTGAATCCAAAAGTACATCAGTCACATTAGTAGGTTTGTAATCCATGGTGGAAGTGCTAGGCTCAACAATAACTTTCTTTTCTTCAGATACTTGTCCAATTGCCTTAACCACTTCTTCCTTGTTTCCATCATTGACCTCTTTTGTATTCACTATTTCTACCTTTTTCTCACTCTGTGTTTCAACTTTGTTTTCAACCTTACTGTCATCCTTACTTTCTTCCTTGTTGACTGTCGGTTCAACTATACTCTGTTCAAGTTCTTTCTCTATAGGTTTCTCTACCTTCTGTTGAGTATCAACATTTATAGGTTCAGTTTGTGTTTTTACCTCTACTTCTGCTTGTGCTTATATTGGTTTCTCAATGTTAGGCTGAGTAGCATCTAGGATGGTATCAGGTTTCTCAACTTCTTCTGTTATCTCAATGTTCTGAGAGTCAACAGTGTTGACCGGTGACTCAGAGATCTCAATATTTGTAGATTCAGTTTGCTTTATCTCTATGGTTTCCTTATCCATGACAATATTGAAGTCCTGTGTGTCCACATTCTTGGTAAAAAGAACTTCAGATTCTAGATTAGTGTCATCTCTTGTTATTTCCTCTACCTTCTCTTCTAGTTGACTGTCAGTTTGTACCAATGCCTCTACAGTTATTAGTGGGGTGTCCTGTGCTAGTGGAGGAAGGTTATCCTTGACCGTTATATTAGGTACACTACCAATTTTACCTTTACCTTTATCCTTCTGATATACCTTTGCAGAAGACATCCATTTTCTATCTATCCTTTTCTTCTTTCTTTTCTCTTTCCAAAAAAAAATATGGCCCATTTGTCTGTCGTTTCATCTGTAATTTTCTTAACTCGGCCTGCCATAAGGCTAACCTGTCGGTGACCACTTACAAAAACTGTTCTATTTGCCTCTGAAATTAAGTCATCAATTTCCTATTTGGAGTTAATAGGATGTACAACAATTAGAGCCTCTACTTTCAATTTCTTGTCTAATTCCATAACTGACATTCTTTTAGCCTCTAACCGCAAATACAAATCATTAGGCAGATCATCTACAACCTCAATAAGGACTTTCTTGTAGATATCAAGATGTAAAATAATTCTTTCCTCTATAGTTTTTTTATTTGAATCCTTGAAAGAATGATAAAGTTTATTTACATTGCTTAAGTTACCTTCATGTGTGATTTCATTTATCAACTCTTCCGGTGTAAGAGTATCTGGTACCTTAGGTTCTTGTTTCTTCTTTGGATTTACCTTCTTCTTCAGAACAATAGGCTCTCTTATAGCCTGTTGCTTCTTTCTTTGTGTCCTTGACTTCTTTGGAGATGGAGTAGGTGTCGGTGAAGTTTTTCTTTTCTTTCTTTCAACTCTTTTAAATTCAGCTACTTTATCACTTTCTGCCTCACAAGAAGTAACAACCAAGAAAACATGAGCTACGGGTGTCTTCTCTGATTGACTTTCTTTTATACTAGTAGCAATACCACCAAGACTCATTAAGCCTTATGTAACTTCTTTTACCATTTTAGAAGCATCTTTCATGCATTTGTCTCTTTTCTTTCTCTGCTTCATCATGGCTACATTACTTTCAATTTTTTCAGCACTACCAAATATTTTCTCTAATGGTTTTGGTGGAGCATTTAGGAGTATTTTTGCATATGATTCCAAAATATGACAATCCACCTCATATCCCATTTCAGTAATCCATATAGTTTTGGGTCTAACTACTTCCATCCATATTTCACCTCTCTTTACTACAAAGCATATTTGTTTGTCATATTTGTCTACAATGCTTTGGGAAATCCTTTCTCTCTGTTTCATTCTGGTTTGACAATTTTTGAAGTAGTATTTAACCAGCTCATCACTATTAGCTCCCATACCAGTGATTGTCTCCTTTATCTATTTTCCAATAGAAATATCATAGGCAAAATCCTTATGACCTATGTCGGGGATCTCCTTAGAAAAGTAAAGCATTAAACATACAAATTTCCAAACTTGAATGTTCCTTTCTTGTCACCTTTTATCTTGTCCAAATTTTCTAACAATTCATCCTTCAACCATTCACAAATATCAATCTTTGCATTGTTTACAATCATCTCATGTGCACTATGAATGCATGAACTTGACACAGAATTCAACCTGTTGGTATGACCAAATTTATATCTAATTATCATGCTAGAAAATTTAACATTTTTATCCTTTATGTCATTAACCCTAAGTGACCGGTTGTCATATGTAGCTTCGGTTAAGCTTATAATTTACATGTTAGGGATTTTCTTCTTCTTGTCAGGTCTAGAACCGGTGGAGGGTAAACCAATAACAGTTTGATAGCTTCCTTGGCAATCTTGAATACTGAGTCCAACCACATAAACTCTCTGTGAACCCTGCTAAGAACATAGAGGATGGCTTCATCTAAGAATTCTGGCATATGGAGGATGTCTATGAAACCTAAATCCTCAACTACCTTATGTTTTGGTTTCACTATCCCATCCTTGTCAGTAATTACATTCATGTCCATGTTCATCAAATCTTCAGATCCTAAACTTTCTATGTTGCAATGTATGTATGCCCTAGGGTCTTCAGTGAACGTGACTCCCTTCAGGATTTCAGAAAATGCACCAATAGAATCATCCTATTTTGCTATCTTAGGAATGATCTTAAAAATGGATCTAGATCGTTTAATGTTTTCCACAATAGTAGGGTTTGCTATAAATTTGGGAATAGAAGATGAAGATGCCATTGTGAAAGATAAATATATTTTAACTGTGAAATCCTTGAATGCCCTGAAAAGACCTTTGTTGCTTTGCCTTTAGAATGCCTTTGCTCAATTTTGCTCTCTTTGAATGCTTGGATGCTTGGTGAATTGAAATGAGAGGTTACAATGCCCTTATAACCAAAATTTGACTTACAACCACAATAAATGCTCACTGGTGAAGTGAAAAACTCCACATATTTGCCGGTAAAAGAAGAAATATAACTTCTTACCATCAACCAAGGGTAAATGCATGATTTTTCAATTTGTTGCCTTACCCCTAAGGATTATTCCTTAGTTGGATGAAGAATCTCCTATCGGTGCAGGATTACCCTATTTTGTCAGTGCAGTGACAGATTCATCATGTCACAACCCTCCTTTATCACCTTTTGATTTAAATACAAAACTCTATTATATTTCTTTGGATAAACTATTGAATGAATATTGTAAGGGAATAAAAATAATAAACCACACACACACATGGAAAATATATATATATTTTTAATTGGTTATTTAATTTCCCTCACCCAAATTAAGGCACATGTTGTAGGAGGAATAAGAAGCTTCTAGAGGCTTCTCCACCACCCTTGCATGTAACTCCTCCCACTAAGCCTAATCAATTTGCATGGAGGCCAAATTGGGAGAGAATCTCTTTTTTTTCAATTAAAAAAATTAGGTAGTGGGAATTTGAAATTTCTTTTATAAAAGAGGTACAAGTTTCAAAATGAGTGGTTGGCTATTCCATAAGAAATTCTGCAAGTAAAATTTTCCTTGGTAGTCAATTTTCATTTTCAGCTAAGATTTTGTTGGGAGGACTTCTCTTCAAATTTGGAGGATCAAGGAAGACTCTACACCATTTTCAAGCACCCAGGTTCTTTCAAACTTAGTTTCGTGCATCTTATTCTTGTTGTAGATTAGATTTGATTAAATTATTTAGGAAATTAGAATCATTTGATGAGAAGGAGATTCATTTGTTTCAGATTTTGATAAGAATTAGTCTCAGTTTTTGATAAGAAGTAGATTAAATTGTTTGATAAAAAGTAGATTAAATTGTTTGATGAGAATGAGATTCATTGTTTCAGATTTTTGATAAAAATTAGTTTCAGATTTTGATAAGAAGTAGATTAAATTATTGATGAGAATGAGATTCATTTGTTTTAGATTCTTGATAAGAAATTAGTTTCAGTTTTGATAAGAAGTAGATTAAATGGTTTAGGAGAATAGAGTCATTTGATGAAAATTAGATTCATTGTTTTCAGATTATTTTTGATAAAAATTAGATCCATTCATTTCAAAATTTTGATAAGAATTAGATTCATCCAGATTAAATCATTGGAATATCTTATTAAGTTTTAGATTTGAATTGATTTAAAGTCTGAAATGTATTCTTTTCTCTGGTTATTGATTTAAAGTCTGAACTATGTATTTGAAAGGATCTTGCTGTAATCAATCTCTCTAAAAATTCTCATTTTCTGGTTATCTAAATCCTCTGTAGGAATACGTTTAACATTTTCCCTTTGTGAGAGTTTTTTTCCCTGTGTGCACAAATAAATTATCTCTTTTTTTTTTTCTGTGAATAGATCTCCCTATGTGTGCAAGCAAATTTTCTCTTTTCTCTGTAAATAGATCTCCCTGTGTGTACAAACAATTTTCTCTTTTCTCTGTGAACAGATCTCCCTGTGTGTATAAATAAATCATCTCTCTTCTCTATGAACAGACCTCCCTGTGTAAAGAACAAAAGAAATGAAAGAAAAAGGGAGAAGAAGAACCTCTCTGGTTACTGCTTCATTGTACTTAATCTGTGATTATTATTATTATTTCTATCAGACTTGTTATCTACCCTGCTCTGAGTGATTTTCAATAATTTAAAAATGCAATACTCCTGTATAAAAAAATAATAATAATACTATTATATATAAGAACATATATATTTATATACATACATATATATATATATATATATAAATAACCAAAAAAAAGAAATCATTTCGAACTTTAAATTTCCCTTGGACTCCGTAACGCACGGCGTTTTACGTAAAAAGGCGGCAGTGTGCATGGACGGTTACATTGTAACCGTCGCAGGGTACGGAGGGGCCCGCGGGTCCCCTCATCTCTGTGGACCTGCGCATGCAGGGCCGCAGGGGTGATGGGACCCGTGGTCCCCACCCCGCACCCTACTCACTACCCAAAGCAAAAATAAGTTATTTAATTAAAGGTTTTTTTCCCCTTTCTAATTTGTAATTTTAAATTTTAAATTGGGGTCTTTTTTTTATATATATAAATTAATTACTTAAATTTTTTTTTAGTTTGATAGAAATGGCATTTAGGAAATATTGAATTCTTTTTTTTGTATAAGCTTTAAGATATCGTATTTCGACTTAGAAAAAAAAATTGGGCTAATATGTAGCAAGTTCATAATTAAATTATCCTTAGTAAGTTTAAAATTGTAGACTATATTCTTTTAAAGTTAAGTTACTCAACCCATTAAGAATCATTGGGATACTTGATTGCTCTTTAGAGATTAACTTACATTAATACAAATGCTTATATTTAATCATTATTTTGGACTCGTTAAATCTCCTTACATTATGCAAGTTCCTCATAGATTAATTGCCTTCATTGATGGTTCATAACATGCGAATTATTTGTGGAATAATTACATCTTTCATGCATTTACTATTATGCAAGTTTCGTGATGGTCATTATTATGCAAATTACACTTCAAGTAGTTAATTCAATTATTATGCTTTCATTTTTGTTTTCATAGTTAGAAAACTAAACAAAGGAAGATTGGAAAACCAAAACTAGCAGCGTTCGGTATATATGGTGCCTCTGGGTCATGCTTACAGGTAATGCCGTCGTGTTGAACTACTGCACTTAACGCCTAATAAAGCTGCATTAACGACGTCTGTGGCATCGTCCCTATAAATCGTCGGGGAGTAATAAGGGACATTTTGAAGTTAAAATCCAAGGGGCGGGTAATCCCCCTTGGATCGATAATTTAATAAGATAACTTTTAAATGATTTTCACATCCGTTGAGATACACCATAGTAAACCCCTTTTTAAGGATGGTCAAGTTAAATACCCTCATGAAGTTTATTTTCCTTTTTATTTATTTCATCTTGAAGGGATATTGGTGATTTGCAATTGGGTGACGCTCTTGATAAGTATTAGGGTCTAGTTATTTTGTTTAGGCCACAAGCAATAGGCCATCTTGAGCCTTCGCTTAAGTGCTACCATCGTGGGTAGCAACTGCAGAGAAACTGTCTGGGACACTGACCCTAGAAAGGGTTGCATACCCACAAATCAGTTTACATCAAACCATAGATTAGAAAATAGAACTACATATTTTACGCCTTGATCCCGTGCCGAAGCGGGTATGTAGGCAGTCTTGGGATGGAGTTGTCCCTCATACTCAGGCGTTCGTGGGTGGGGTCTAGGCTTGGTTGAGTAAGAATCCTAATTGAAAGATAAGATAATCAATTTAATTCAATGCATACTCGGAAGGAATCCCGTATGGATTCGCTTGACTTCCCGAGGCTTTAAGCCAAATTCCGAGGCGGAATTCAAGCTTGTATTATTTTTAATTACTCCTAAGGACGGCGACCTCGGTGCATTCTTGATAGAAGAATGTAGTACTTAGTGAGTGGCTCAGGACCCGAATGGTCCTGATGAGTCTAAGTCTCTGGCCAGAGCATCTCCTATCCCGTTCAGATGGATGCCTATCCTATATGGGTAGATGCCTATCCCGTATTGGATAGATGGAACATTACGTCCCGTATGGACAATTGCCTAACCCGTATGGTTAGAAGCTCATCCCGAATGGATGAATGCCTAATCCTAATTAGATGGATGCCCAGAGTATGCAATTGAATAAAACATAATGAAAAAAAAAAAATAATACTCAATTTTTGTTGAATCAATTTTGGTGGGTTATTACACATCACCTCTCTAATCTTTCTTCCTAATCCATTGTTTTGAAAATTCTTGCTTGATTTCAGTCACCATCTATTTGCCTTTGTTATTAGATCCTTTATTGTTCATCGGTATAGTCTTGCTTCTACAAAATTTTGCAATATGCCCAATCTTGTTACATCCATAACAAGTTACATTGTTTCTCTGAATAGCCTTTCCATAACCTTGACCGGTTTGAGTTTTGCATTGATTAGATAAATGTCCAAATCTACCACAAACATAGCATTTCACATTCATTCTGCAATTATTTGAGTTATGACCATTTTTATTACATTTTGAACATTGACCGGTGGGTAAGTTTGTATTCTGATTATTCCTAAATCTGCACTAATTTTCTCTATGACCAAATTTGTTACAATTAAAACATTTCCCATTAAATTTATAAGCATTAGGTTGCCTTACCGGTTTGTTGTGATCATGGTTGTTTATAGTCCCAGAACTTTCTCCATGTTCAAATCCAAGTCCAACTGTTTCTCCATCAGGTTTCTAAATTTTCAGCATATCATCAAGATTATCTAAACTTTTCTTGAGTTTGTCTTTGTACTCATTTGCAGTGACCAACTCACTTTCCAAAGTGCTAACTTGTCTCAAAAGTTCCTCTTTGTCATGTTGTATGTGAATTAAAAAATTTTTGAGCATATCATTTTCATAACTAAGCATTTGAGATTCATCTGATCTTTCATTTAGTCTTCTGGTCAAATTTTCTTCATTCCTCTTTATATCTTCAATATCTTTGCATAGTCTCATTGTTAAATTTTGCATCTCATTCTTCATGTTACTGTTCTCTTGTCTCAATTTGTCTGTAATATATCTAAGAGTTTCTTTTTCTTCATCATCTTGATTTTGCAATTGCACATGTAGTTATTTTCTCTTATTCTTTGCTACAACCAGGTTATCTTGAAGTGTTTTGATAAATTCCCGAGTAGTTATGAGTTCATCTTCCATTTTGATATTCTTCAATTTTTGTGCATCAATATCTTCAAGAGATCCTTCCAACTATTGTCTCAAGCTTTCCATTGATACCAGTTTCAGAATCTTCCTCAAGTTGTTAGGCTTCTGCAAATAGAGGACTAGGCTCTGATACCAATTGTTAGATACTTGATCAGTCCCAAAGGCACTGAGAGGGGGGGGGGGGGGGTGAATCAGTGTCTAACTGGTAAATGAAGTATTTAAACTTGTTTGCAACTTTACAACCCAGATTAATGTACTGGTAAACAAGCAATAAAGCAATAAAGAGAAATAATAGTATAACCATCAATGCATACCATAACACAAATATTTTGGCAAGGAAACTTGGTAGGGGAAAAACCTCAGTTGGATTTGTGACCCACAATATTTACTCACTGGAAAATATGAGTAAATATTATTGATACAATAGGGGTCTGCACATGTAGGAAGGCCAACAGCCAAGAGCTCACTGCTCAATCACAAAATAGGAGTCCCACTGACTACAAAATTGGATGATTAAATCCAATGAAAATGTACTACTCAAAATAGCATCTGCAATTCTATATTCAATACCGGTTTAAGCTCTGTCAAATACCTCTGCCATAAACCTTTCTTCGCTCCACTCTGCTATTATTCGCTCTCATAATCATTACCTAATTACATATTCTTCCTTCGCTTACATACCATACATGTTTTTTTCACTCTACAAAATGACCTACAAGATCTCATACATATATGAGTCTTTACAATACTTGACTACAAATAATTAATTGCATTACAATATAATTTGCATAAACAAAACTTTATCTTTATGTCGGCCTGGGTGCCGGTATGATTCATTGTCGGTGTAAACTGGGTGCCGGTGTGAATGAACTTTGTGTAGCTGCCAGTGCTGGTATGCAAAGTCTGTTGCCAATGTAACCTATGAACCATGTTACCAGTTGGTTGCCATCAATGACAACATCAACAATTCTCATTTGAGTGTAGAATGCCAACATTACATCCATGTTAAGCTAGAATAATTTAGTCATCATAGAAAGATGCTAGATTTATGGACTAATAAGTTGGCTAATGAGCACGACCAGGTAAAATCTGAGTTTGCTAACCTAGTCCTAAAGAATTTAAACACATGGAATAATTTTCCCAATTTCTGTCATGATGACAAGTGGGTTACGCTAGACATGACTAGGTTTCATGATGCCTTTCTTTGGTTAGATCAAACTCACATGATAACCAATGATGTAATGAAGGCTATTACTAGTTTGAGTGATTTCAATGGGATTCCCAGACCAAAATCTACCAAGAAAAAGGTATTTATGTATTTGACTGGTGCTACATTTGATAAACACTCCTTGGCAATTGATAATGTTTGGAATCTAGCCGTTAAGTACTTGTTGTTGGCATTATGTGAACCGGTATGAGGACATGATGACATTGTATGTTGTCATTGATGTCAATATGTTGAAGAAGAGAGAACTAGTATGTTACCAAGAATTGGTATAGCATTGTGAACTGGTATATGTGCCAAAGTGAAGCGGTGTGTTTGTTCAAGGTGAACCAGCATGTGGTTATGAGAACTGGTACATGGAAGCTTTGTATGACTATCGGTTGAAGTACTTCAAGCCTGTGTGACTTAATCGGTGACTTTGTGTGATGAGTTAGCATTGTAACAAAGAATAGGTCATATTGCCATGTCAACCTTGTGCGCGTGAAGGATCTTGGATGAAGGAGATTGTTCCTATGTACCTCGGCAATGTGTGAAGTCTATAAACGGTGAAAACGTGTGATGGGTTATCAGCCACCATGAAAGTGGTAGAAAATGAATGATGGAGAACATCTTGAGATTGGTCCAAGACTGTTGCGTTTAATGCAATGTGATCAATGGTCAGGATTGAACCGTTTGAATTTCTTAACCTAACAGGTTTAGGGTTTAGGGTTTATGCTACTGACCTATTTGTTTCCTATAAGGTTGATGTTGTGTTTCTTTCAGAGGTTGTTGGCAAAAGTTGTGTGTGTGTATCCAAGTGAAGGGATACATGATTCTTGCTAGACTAGAGGAGAGAAGTGATACCAGTAGAGTGTAAGTGTAGAAGGTGAAGAGGAGCTAAAGTAGATCTGCATTGGCATTGAGTGTTGTTACCAGATCATTGTAATACCTATTGATCTCTAACCACTTCAACAGTTGGGAAATCCCTTAACAGGGTAGCTTTAACCGGCTTACTATAAATCCTTTAACAGGGTGACTCAAAACAATTGAGTTCTTGAAATCCTCTAAAAAGGTAACCTTTAACAGGGTTTAACCCTTAACAGGGTATTCTAGCCATCCCTTAACCGGGTGATCCCTAACAGGATCGGTTCCTAACAGAACTTATTGTATCAGTCTTTAACCAGACAAGGCTCCTAATAGAGCAAACTTCTAAAGAGTTCAAAAATAGCTTGTGGGTATTCATCCCCACCGTGGTTTTCCCTAGTTGGGTTTCCACGTGAAAAATCCATGTGTCATGTGTGGTGTTATTCATGTGATGGTTTAAGTGATTTGTGTCTAAAGTTAAATCATGTTGATCTAGCTATTCATATATCTTTGTCAACTAGTTTATGCTTGTCTCAGTTATTTTGGGTTTTGTCGGTTGTACTCTGTT
This sequence comes from Cryptomeria japonica, assembly GCF_030272615.1. NCBI lineage: Eukaryota > Viridiplantae > Streptophyta > Pinopsida > Cupressales > Cupressaceae > Cryptomeria > Cryptomeria japonica. Next base: position 531,881,548 of record NC_081414.1, read on the forward strand.
CAAGACCGACGTTACTATTTGTTTGCCAAAGCACGGTCTCTACTGACAAATTGGTTTAGGATTATCTTTTTGTCTGTACTGATTCACCCCCCTCTCAGTACCAGTTTGGTACTATCCGTTCATCATTGAGTTATTAATTGGTATCAAAGCATCCTCCAGGTCCTCTGTGTTATAAGCTTAACCGCTTGAGGAAAAGATCCCAGTCTAATGATGAAGAGGGAAGGTCCAAAGTTCAACAGAGATAATTTTAGTATATGGAAAGACAGAATGAAGATATACACTAGAAGCTTGGGTGCTCAACACTAGAGCTATGTTGAGAATGCTTATTTTGCTGCTATCGGTACTCTCACCGATGACCAAAAGAGAGAGATGCAAGAGAATGGGCAAGTCATGGAAGCCCTAATTAGTAGTTTATCTGACATTGAGTTTATTGATGTCCAAGATAAAGTAAATCCCAAAGAAGTATGGGATACTCTTGAAAATATCTATGGTGGTGATGAGCATGTAAAACAAGCTAAGGAAGAAAGCCTTAGAGGGAAGTTTGAAGACATGCGGATGGTTGAAGGTGAGACCATTCAATAGTATGGAATAAGAATCAAAACTATTGTCGGAGATATCAAGAGTGCAGGTGGTAAAATGGAAGATTCCATTATGGTAAGAAAAGTTTTGATATCCTTATTACCGGTCTATGTAATAAGGGTTGCTGCTATTCAGAAGTTGAGATCAATAGACAAGACTAAGGTATCCCTAGACTCCATCATTGCAAAGTTGACAACCTATGAGCTAAATAGTTTTGATGGTAGTGTTCAAAAGACTGAATCAACTTTTAAAGCTTTTGTTGTACCATCCAGAAAAGGAAAAGAAGCTAGCACTAGTGGTGAACCAAGACAAAGCAAAAAAATGGATGATGAGGAGATTCTGATGGCATTTGAAGCTCTTCTTGCTAGGAAACTTCCTAAAGGAACCGATAAATACAGAGTTAAGATCTCTTTGAAATGCTTTTCTTGTAACCAGATAGGACATATTGTTGTAAATTTTCCTAATGGTGACAACAAGGACAAACCATAAAGGGACAAGAAATTCAAAGGAGGAAACTAGAGAAACTGTTTTGTGGTAGTTGATGAAGGTGTCACAGATGAGGAGTCAGAAGATGAAGAAAATGAAGATATTATGTTTGTTGTTGTCAAGGAAGATGTGTCAGACAAGAAGGCTCTTGTCTCCCGCTTTGATAATTCCAATGAGTGGATTATTGATAGTGGTTGTTCTCACCATATGACTAGTGAGCGGAGCAATTTTCTATTCTTGGAAGAGTATGATGGTGGTGTGATTTGCTTTGGTAATGATGCACCATGTATGGTCAAAGGCAGAGGGTCCATCTCTCTGAATGGAAAGAGTAGTGTTGATAGTGTGTATTGGGTTGATGGTCTCAGACACAACCTTCTGAGTGTTGCCCAGCTGAATGATAGTGATCTAACTCTAGAATTCAAGAATGGAGTGTGCATAATCAAAGGAAAGAATGGTCAATTGGTCGCCACTAGTATGCGAACCAAAGGTAACCTATTTCAGCTGAATGCAAATGTAAGTACATGTCTTATGGCTAAATTAGATGACAGTTGGATATGGCATATGAGACTCTGTCATGTAAACTTTGATAACATTGTGAAGGCCTGTAAGATCAAAGCAATTAGAGGGTTTTCGGTATTGAGAAAACCAAAAAATACCTTGTGTAGAGAGTGTCAACTGGGGAAAATGTCTTCCTCAACCTTTAAAGGTAAACCTTTCACTGCTGACAATTTGCTTGATCTTGTGCATATTGATTTGTGTGGTCCTATGAAAACTAGGAGTGTGTAGGGTGATAGGTACTTCATGATTCTCACTGATGGCTGCTCAAGAATGACGTGGGTCACATTCTTGAAAGATAAGTGTGAAGCTTTTTTAAAGTTCAAATATTTTGGAGCATTAGTGGAGAAGGAAAGCGGTAAAAGGATCAAGTGCCTGAGAACTGATCAAGGAGGGGAATTCACTTCCGATGAATTCAACAAGTATTATGAAGAACATGGCATCAAGAGGCAACTGTCTGCCCCCCCAACTCCACAATAGAATGGCCTAGCAGAGAGGAATAATCAGACTGTGGTTGAAGCAGCAAGAACAATGCTAATTCAAGGAAAGGTTGCTCACACCTTTTGGAGAGAAGCAGTGAGTAGTGCAGTCTACACAATGAACCAGGTGTTCATCAAGAAAGGTAAGGATAAAACTCCTTCTGAGTATTGGACCAGTAAGACACCTATGGTTAGCTACTTTAGAGTGTTTGGTAGAAAATGTTACATCAAGAGGAGCGAACACCAGAGCAAATTTGATGCGAAATGTGATGAGGGAATATTCCTAGGGTATTCCACCAAGAGCAAAGCTCTCAAGTGTTTCAATAATAGGACTCAGAGAATTATGGAAAGCATCAATGTAAGATTTGATGAAACCTTTGAGAAAACTGAGGAAACCGGTAGTGAGCAAGTGGTAAATGAACTAGTTGTAACCTTCTGGGAACCGGTTGCCAGTCAACCAAGTACTAGTAATAGTGTTCCTACACCAGTAGATATAGATGTTGATAATAATGGAGATGAGGATGAAGAAGAAAATAAAGAGGAATCTATTAAGACCATTCCTCGGTATGTCAAGTTGAATCATGATCCTAAGAAGATCATAGGAGATAAGGATGCAGGAATCCTTACAAGAAGAAAGGTCAAAGAAAACTTGTATGATCTCTGAATTTGAGCCTAAATCATTCAAAGAGGCACATAAAGATGAAGACTAGATCAAGGCAATGGAAGAGGAACTTGACCAAAAAGAGAGAAATGGTACATGGTCTTTGGTACCTAGACCAGAGCATAAAAATGTCATTGGTACCAAATGGGTTTTTCAAAAATAAGCTAAATGAGGATGGCACAGTGATTAGAAACAAAGCCAGACTGGTGTGTAAAGGATATGCCCAAGAAGAAGGAGAAGACTATGGAGAAACCTTTGCTCTTGTAGCTAGATTGGAAGGAGTTTGTATGCTTCTTGCATATGCAGCTTTTAAAGGATTCAAAGTATATCAAATGGACGTAAAATCTGCATTCCTAAATGGTGTACTTGAAGAGGAGGTGTATATAGAGCAACCAGATGGGTTTGCCCTATCTGAAAACAGTGACATGGTGTGTAGGCTACATAAAGCCTTATATGGTCTAAAGCAGGCACCTAGAGCATGGTATGAACGCCTGCACTCCCATCTTATGAAGATTGGATTTGAGAGAACAAGCAAAGATAGCAATATATACTTGAAGTCTGAAGGAGATCAGATCTTGATCTATGAGGTATTTGTTGATGACATTATCTTTGGTGGAGATGACAAGATGAGTCATGAGTTTGCAGATGAGATAAAGAAAGAGTTTGAGATGTCAATCATAGGGGAGATTAAGTTCTTCATTGGACTGCAGATTCAGCAGATGAAAGATGGAATCTTTATCACTCAATCCAATTATGTCAAAGAGGTGTTAAAGACCTTTGGCATGGAAGATAGCAAACTGGTTGGTACACCAATGGTGACCGGTTGTAAACTATCCAAAGAGGATGACTCAGCATTGGCTAATGAGAAGGAATATCAATCAATGATTGGTAAGTTGCATTTTCTAGTGCATAGTAGACCAGATATTGCACATGCAGTTGGCATTACTGTAAGGTTTTAGAAAAGTCCAAGAGAATCCCACTTGGTTGCAGTCAAGCGGATTCTTAGGTATCCGAAGGGAACTATTGATTATGGATTGTGGTATCCATATAGCAAGGATTTCAACTTGAAAGTATTCATAGATGTTGATTGGGCAGGTAATGTGGATGACCGAAAGAGAACAACCGGTGGTGCATTTTTTCTCAGTGGTAGAATGGTCTCATGGATGAGTAAGAAGCTGAATTGTATCTCTCAGTCTACAGCGGAAGAAGAGTATGTTGCAGCTTTCATGAACTGCACTCAGACAATTTGGATGAAGCATGTATTAAATGACTTCAAAGTTCCCGTATCTGAACCGGTAAGTATATTTTTTGACAATACTAGTGCAATTAACATCTCCAAGAATCTGGTTTTACATTCTAGAACCAAGCACTTTGAGCTTAAGTATCATTTCTTGAGGGAAAAGGTTCAGAACAAAGAGATTGTACTGGAACATGTTTCCAATAAGGAGCAGTTAGCAAACATATTCACCAAGCCTCTCCAAAAGGCTACATTTATGTACTTAAGAGGTGAATTAGGGGTGTTGCCCCTTCAGGAGGTAAACTAAAGGTATATGCTCCACATCAGTCAAGTATTGCATAGTCAAATTTTTCTTCAAGATTGATGTGTTGAAGGATGCTACTCCTTAGGGGGAGCAACATAATGGAACAGGGAAGCTTGTGCCTCCACTTTGGCATTGTTGTCAAAGGGGGAGAAGAAGTGAAGCAAAAAGATATCTGCAGAAATTGGGGGAGAAGAAGTGAAGTGGAGAGATATCTTTGTATATTTCCATCAATGCCAAAGGGGGAGATTGTTGGCATTATGTGAACCGGTATGAGGACATGATGACATTGTATATTGTCATTGATGTCAATATGTTGAAGAAGAGAGAACTGGTATATGTGAGAACCGGTATAACATTGTGAACCGCTATATGTGCCAAAGTGAAGCAGTGTGTTTGTCCAAGGTGAACTAGCTTGTGGTTATGAGAACTGGTACATGGAAGCTTTGTATGACAATCGGCTGGTAGTCTTAACTTCAAGGTTTCCGGTTGAAGTACTTCAAGCCTGTGTGACTCAACCGGTGACTTTGTGTGATGAGTTAGCATTGTAACGAAGAACAGATCATGTTTCCATGTCAGCCTTGTGCGTGTGAAGGATCTTGCATGAAGGAGATTGTTCCTATCTACCTCAAGAATGTGTGAAGTCTGTAAACGATGAAAATGCATGATGGGTTATCAGCCACCATGAAAGCGGTGGAAAATGAATGATGGAGAATGTATTGAGATTGGTTAAAGACTGTTGCATTTAATGCAATGTGCTCAATGGTCAAGATTGAACCGTTTGAATTTCTTAACCTAACAAGTTTAGGGTTTAGGGTTTATGCTACCGACCTATCTATTTCCTATAAGGTCGATGTTGTGTTTCTTTTTGAGGTTGTTGGCAAATGTTGTGTGTGTGTATCCAAGTGAAGGGATACATGATTCTTGCCAGACCAAAGGAGAGAAGTGATACCAGCAGAGTGTAAGTGCAGAAGGTGAAGAGGAGCTAAAGCGGATCTGCATTGGCATTGAGTGTTGTTACCAGATCATTGTAATACCTATTGATCTCTAACCACTTCAACAGTTGGGAAATCCCTTAACAGGGTAGCTTTAACTGACTTACTATAAATCCTTTAACAGGGTGACTCAAAACAATTGATTTCTTGAAATCTTCTAACAAGGTAACCTTTAACAGGGTTTAACCCTTAACCAGGTATTCTAGCCATCCCTTAATCGGGCGATCCCTAACAGGATCGGTTCCTAACAAAACCTATTGTATCAGTCTTTAACTAGACAAGGCTCCTAACAAAGCGGACTTCTAAAGAGTTCAAAAACATCTTGTGGGTATTCATCCCCACTGTGGGTTTTCCCAGTTGGGTTTCCATGTGAAAAATTTGTGTCATGTGTGGTGTTATTCATGTGATGGTTTAAGTGATTTGTCTCTAAAGGTAAATCATGTTGATCTAATTGTTCATATATCTTTGATGATAGATTACTTGATCATGTACTAGGGTGAAATGGAAATGAAGTATTAGATTGTATGAAAAGATAAGTGTCAACCGGTTTATGCTTGTCTCAATTACTCTGGGTTTTGTCGGTTATACTTTGTTAAAGACCGATGTTACTGTTTGTCTGCCAAAGCACAGTGTCTACTGACAAACCAGTTTAGGATTGTGTTTTTGTCTGTATCGATTCACCCCCCCACTTTCAGTACCAGTTTGGTACTATCCATTCATCATTGAGTTATCACTTGTCAATGATGGCAAAAAAAAAATCTATTTCACTGTAAGTTAGGAAATAGGAAATCATCACAAGACAAGATAAACTTAATAATCTCAATCACAAAAGCATTCATTGCAATGATCTATCCTAAACAACACTCACTAGAGACATGAAATAAAAAACATTCAAAATTAAAGACATATGCAAACCAATAGCAGATTTGAATGCTCCTTCATGCGGCTCCATTGTTCTTCTTTCCTCTTCAAATGGTTTGGTTGTGGATCTCACCTACAAGTGCACACACACAATTGAAAGCAAGTAGACAAGATTCTTGATCAAGAGTACTAGAAGCGTAAATTCGATAGTCTGATTACCAATTAGCTTTGATTGATGAAGATCATCCAATTTATAGAAGAATTGGAGAGATGACAAGATTAGCATGATTCAATTCAAATGGAAATTGTAAATCAATTATGTCAATTATGACAAATTATGACAAATTATGCACTTTCTATGCAAAATTTGTTGATTGATAATTTATGACAAATTATGACAACTTCTATGTCAAAATTGATTGATTGTCAATTATGACAAATTTATGACAAATTGACATGTCATTTCCATGAATTTAGGAGAGAAATAGGAGGAAATTGAAATTAGGAATTAGAAAATTAAGAAATTAGAGAATGAGGAATTAGGAAATTAAGAAAAATTAGAAATTAGGTAAATTAATTAATAATTTGTCATTTATTAATTAATTCACAAAGAGGAATAATTAGCCAATTAAATGAACATTTAATTGTAATGAGAAGACTTAGGATAAATAAATAATTTATTAATCCTAAAGGAAGAAAATGACACACAAGGTTAAATGATGGAATCACGAAACCCTAGAAGACGAATTAGCAATGCGAGAATGACAATTAGGTCTTGACAAAGGATAATTGATATCGATTCGATTTGATTTTGGATTGATAAATGACCAATGTGATAAATGATTTGATTGAGAAAATGCGCCAATTGACGAGGAACAATGACAAATTGATCCAAATTGACATAATTGAGACAGACAATGATCGATGACAAATTAATCGCCAAATGACAAAATTAACAAGAGGACAAGGATTGATGACAAAATAGATTGCAAGACGACAGGTTTGAAAATGACCACTATTGATGACAAATCGATCGCAAAATGACAAGATCGAACATGACAACGACCGATGACAAATCGATTGTTAAACGACAAGATTGAAAATGATAAAGATTGATGATAAATCGATCACCAGATGACAAGATTGATAAGAGGACAAGAATTGATGACAAATTGATCGCAAGATTGACAGGAGGACAAAACCCTAATTAGGATTGACAATGTCCAAAATGATGACAAATAAGCACGCACATTGATGCAATAGGATAAGATCGATTAAAATCATGACTGGATAGTGTTGTTGACAAGACCAAATTCGAAAGCAAGATAGATGAAGAATGTAGAAGAATGACTCAATGTTCGCAAATGATAAAAACCAAGTATGAATCATAGGAGAAATGTTAATGCGACGCAAAAACCTAAAATGAGGCAATGCGCAAATGTTAAAGTATGACTTCGCAAGCGTTGACCATTTTTAGGTGTCTACATTTTGCCCCTCTTTGAGACAATGCGATTTTAAGCATTGTTTCAAAGAACAATAATGAAAATGCCCCAGACAATGATAATGACATATGCATGCCCCCTCGAGGAATTGGCCGGAAACATGTAGAAAAGAGGCCAATTGATCGATAAAAATGATAGGATTGAATAGACTGACAATCGGAGATCGGATGCATGAAGGACCAGCAATTAATTGTGCAAAAGACCACAACCAACATAAGATGGAGAGGGTGCACGTCCATCCATGTACTGACAAAGATCTATAAATGAGACCAAGAGAGGGAAAATTGCTCATTTGCACTAGCCAAGGAGGAGAATTTGTTGCTCTGGACAAGGACACTTGTAGAGAGATGGCAAACATTCCAATGGCGGATCACCTCGGGGAACGTGTATACACATTCAGACAATCGGATGATGCAGGAGCAGCGGTATGGATCTCAAATACCCATGTTTTCAATTTCATGAATTTTGATTTCTTGCCGGACATTGCGGGGCCCATAGGGGATGCCGAAAAGGACTCCTGCACTTGTGTAGGGCGAATCCTGCGCTTGTGTGGGGCCTTCTACGCTTGTGTAGGGAGACACAAGCGTAGGTTACCTGACACAGGCGCAGGTTACCTTACACAGGCGCAATTGTGCAATGCAAACCCTAATTTTGGTCAAAATGACATGCAAATGATCCGAAAAAGGGGAATAAGGGTTGGATATGTCAAATTAGATGAAAAACACCCTGATTAGACATGAAAATGAGGAAATGCAACCCATAGGAGAAAACCCTAAAACTGACAAAATTTGCCCCAATTGTGATGCAGAGTTGATAGTATCCGTTGATCACACGGGAAAACCGACCAGATTGCTTCATGCTATGACATAGACTCAGGAACATAGAGAGAGATACCTTAGCAGGACTTGGGATATACTATGTCACATTCATGCCCAAGATTAGGGCAAACACAGGACTGCTTACCGCATTGGCAGAGTGATGGCATTCAGAGACTTCCTCATTCCATCTGGCGACTGGAGAGGCGACGATGACACTGGAGGATGTATGGCGTATCCTCCGCATTCTGATTCATGGAGAGATGATAGAGTATGACCCAGTGATAGGGAGAGACGCATTGTGCAGATTGTTTATGTGCGACGCAGATGATCTGGATATCGTCGAGAGAGAGATTGGCTAGGAGACTATGGCATCAGAGTATGATCGACGATACGTGGTGATAGCCGTGGTGATAGCATGCCTACTAGCAGGGGACAGATGAGGACATGGATTCCCTATTGGATGGGGAAGAGTGCTAGAACAGATGGCGATAGAGGGGACAGTGTATGCATGGGGACCATGTGTACTGGCTATGCTCTATTTTCAGTTGCATCAGATAGCATATCAGGGAGTTCAGACTTGGAGTTGTGGAGTCACACTGCTACAGGTATGGGCATTTGAGCACATAGCCATATGTCAACCGATCACAGATAGACAGGTAGTACCACATCGACCATATATGTACTGCTATGGGGGAGCACTGAGATAGGGTCCTTTTGGATACATACTATATTGGCGACATGAGTTAGACCGACTGAGAGAGTTCATATGGAGGCCATATCGTGATTGCCTAGGATGGTCAGATGACAGTGAGGAGTTACCGTATTGTAGACAGGAGAGGTACTTGATTGGGCAACCAGTGAATCACCAGAGAGTGATTGAGTTGTACCTGCCAGAGAGAGTCAGATGACAGTTTGGAGAGAGGCAGGATGTACCTAGGAGGACTGCGCACTTTGCCCGATCTCATAGAGAGACGAGTCAGTGGGGGAGTATGATTCAGCCACACACAGCATATGCGGACTTCTCACAGCTACAGCAGAGACAGTGGGATTGGAGATTAGATGTGGTGGATGCTAGGATGACAGAGGAGTATGATAGATGGTTTGCATGACGGCGGCCAGTGCCATTGACAGATCTGGATATTCCAGTGCCGAGGAGACAGGAGGACTTCCCACTCACAGGAGAGGAGGAGGGAGATGATGAGGACGAGGAGGAGGATGAGGGCGGGGACAAGGATGAGGGGGATGATGAGGATGAAGACGAGGATGAGGATGATGGGGATGATGAGGATAGAGATGAGGATGGTGGGGATGACGAGGATGAGCCAGATTCAGGCGAGCATGAGGTATTGCAGGATATACCCATAGAGCCGGAGACAGCTAGGACAGAGGAGATGGAGATGTGCAGGGCTATCATAGCGAGTCAGCAGGATCACATTGCGACTTTAGAGAGACAGCAGGATCAGTTCAGAGCAGAGATATCCAGACTCACAGCAGCTCGAGATGCAGCGATTGCTCAGGCATAGCGAGAGGAACAGAGAGTCACTGAGTATATTGGGTCGATTTGGGATGCCAGTGTACGGGAGCTAGGATAAATGTTGGTAGAGACCGGAGAGGAGATACGCCATTGGAGGACACTATATGAGAGTGCAGTTCCACCAGAGCAGAGAGCACCTTCATATCGGGTACGATCGAGGACAGAGAGCAGGGCAGGCTCTCGGAGGTCATTGAGCAGCATGGGGGTGAGTGGACTGATGAGACCACCATAGCCAGGACCAAGAGGGACATCATCTGCAAGACCTTGCAAGGATGAGGAGGACCGACGGAGCACCCAGTGACAGAGGTACGTGCTCCTTAGACAGACAGTAGACATTATGTAGTTTGACATTTTGTAGTCAGCCTGCGGGCCATACTTAGGACAGACAGCCCGATTTTGTACTCCTATATTATTGTGACAGATGATATGATATGCATCGATATGATGAGATGCAGATGACTTACGTGATTTTCCATGTATGGATGGCTTATGCACTGTTTATGTACCATTGTGGAATATGTATGGATATGTGTTTGTTTATGTGTTTTTGATGCATTTATAATATGAAATGGATAAAATGCTTGATATGATGCTTAATGTAATGCAAATGTACTAACCAAATGGATGCAGGATGCAGCATGTATGTGCGGGGAAATCGGAGCACTAGACCGAACTGACTATCCGAACTGATGGAAGAAATGTTAGTAAGAAGAAAATGAGACGGAGGACAGTTAAAGATGAAGAAAAACTTGCTTTCAGTAATGCACTTTGTAGGTGAGAATCTTTATTTTTATATAGCAAAATGGATGCGTAGCATCATGGCATTGAAGGCTAGAGCTGAAATGCAACCCATTGTGCAAAAGACAGACACATCATAAACAACAATCACAATCAAAAAGAAAAGGACCATGATCCATCCCGGTCACTCTAAATCACTCAGTGACATCATCGAGCAACATAGGAACATGACCGAAGCCAAAGATAAATCAATAAAAAGATAAGATGCACAAATTCCAACAAATCAAACAAACATCTTGATCTTCATTGTCAAAAGTTGAAAGCGTTGATAGGACAATCATGTTGTCTGGTTTCAGGACATGCGGTACCCCATCTAAGACAGGACATAGTCTGGTTTCGAGTATACCACACCCTGTATAAGACCCATGATAGTGGTGACAAGGACAAATGATTTTGACGGTGATGTTCGATTGATAAGACAATTTTGATCAGTTTGAATGTCTGGTCTGAATGAAAAAGTTCATCTGTTAAAGCGTGATTTCATTAAAGCACAGCGTTTAATTGCGAGTGTCGTTGAATGGATGCTCGGGGATCTGTCTGATGCACAGAGGGGTTATTTATGGCAAAATGCTTGTTTTTGGATTTTAATGTTTTGAAAAAAAAATTGTTCATTTTTTCAGGACTTTATTCAATTTTTTTTGAAGATTTTTTCAGGACATTTTTCGATTTTTTTGATCTTTTTTCAGGACATTTTTCAATTTTTAAGATCTTTTTCCAGGACATTTTTCAATTTTTAAAAGATTTTTTCAGGACATTTTTCAATTTTTAAAAGATTTTTTTCAGGACATTTTTAAATGCAAAAGTTCCAGTGATCGATCATGACAAGGGAACACACCCAATGCACATCTGAAGGACATACATAGACCGGGACCAAAACATATGGACAAGGAACTGGGGTATGTAAGACAATGATGTTGACCAATAACAGGCCTAGAATAGGACATTGGGTCAAGACAAAGATAGACATGAGAAACCGGCCGAGAAAAAGCATAGCTTAGAGGTCATGATAGATGACGGAGCAACAATCTCATTTTACACATGGCGCTTGTTTGCTAGGTTTTCACCAAGGTACTTGCCCCAAGTGCCTATTTGCCAGGTTTTCACTAGAGGGCGAATCATTTTTCTTTACTTTTTGCTCTTTTTCTTTTTTCTCTTTTTTCACCTTTTTTTTTTTTTTTTTTTTTTGTATTTTTCATTTTTTTGATTTTTTTTGTATTTTTCATTTTTTTTATTTTTTTTGTATTTTTTCAGGATCATATTTGAAGAAGTACTAATAGAAAATTATGCCCAGTACTTGCGAAGATGCATGTTGTTTATAGGATCGGACAGAGGTTCACCTTCTGGGGTAGCAAGCTGATATGCCCCCGAGCCATATGCTGCAGTTACTATGAAAGGACCAACCCAATTAGGTTCAAACTTACCTTTGATGATGTCAGTAGACTGGGCATTCTTAGGGTTTGCCTTTAAAACTAGGTCTCCCACTTTGAAGTGTCGCCCTTTGACCTTCTTATTATAAGAGCGATAGAGGCGGTTTTGATATGCTTGCAAATGTGTCAGAGCTGTCTGACATTTCTCATCTAACATCTCAAGCTGATGCAGCCTAGAGACTCTATGTGTCTTGTCATCAATCAGATGTTGCAAGGAAACACGCAAGGAAGGAATCTCCACCTCCAAAGGTAAAATAGCTTCCGCACCATACACCAAGGAATAGGGTGTTGCGCTAGTAGGTGTGCGGATAGAAGTGCGATAGGCCCATAGTGGTGGATTCAACTGAACATGCCAATCTCGACCAGCATCATTGACAACCTTTTTCAGGATCTTGATAATGGTTTTATTTGATGCCTCGGCTTGACCATTCCCCTGTGGATAGTATGGACTGGAGAAACGGTGTTGGATATGAAATTTTTCACAAAGTTCTTTGACATCTTTATTCTTGAAGGGACGACCATTATTTGTGACTATGGCAAGGGGAACTCCATACCGGCATATGATATAATTCAGCAAGAATTTTGAAATTTGGACACCCGTGAAATAGGTCATGGGGATAGCCTCGATCCATTTTGTAAAATACTCTGTAGCTGTAATGATGAACTTGTGTCCATTTGCAGATGTCGGGTGAATCTTGCCAATAAGATCCAATCCCCATTGAGAAAAAGGCCACGGAGATATGATAGAATGAAGCTCTTGGGCTGGTGCATGAATGTAGTTTCCATGAATCTGGCATTTGTAGCACTTCTTAACAAAATCATGAACATCTTTTTCCAGAGTGGGCCAATAATACCCAGCACGAATCAACTTTTTGGCTAAGCTTAGACCATTGAAATGGCCCCCACATATACCATTGTGAACCTCGTGTAAAGCCGTTTGTGCTTCATTAGAATTCAAACACCTGAGGAGGGTATGGTCAAAGGAACGGCGGTAAAGGGTGTTGGTGATGATGACATATTTGGTTGTCTGTCGGATAAAGGCTCGGCGTTGGTTAGCGGAAAGGTTGGGTGGTAAGGTTTGGGATTTTAAATATTGATAGAAGTCATTGTACCATGGGGATTTGGGACCAACAAGAATGCACATCACATCCGCTGTCGGAATGTCAAAAGAAGGAACCAGCAATTGTTCAACTAAAAATTCACATTTGTCCATATTGTTTGGCATATTCAACATTGAGGCAATCGTAGCCATCGCATATGCCGACTTGTTTTGCATTCTTGGAACTTGATTGAAATGGATAGCCGTGAATTTGGTCTTGAAGAAATCTACCATATGCTTATAGGGAATAAGCTTTTCATCTTTTGTTTCGTAGTCATCATTCACTTGTCGGATGACTAATTGAGAATCTCCATAGACTTGCAAATGCTTGATGTTCCAGTGGACTGTTACTCGGAGTCCTATAACTAGTGCTTCATACTCTGCAATGTTATTGGTACAGTGGAAAGTTATTCTGTAAGACTTTGGAATAGCATCACCTTGAGGGGTGACAAACAAGATGCCTGCTCCGGACCCGAACTTGGTATGGGACCCATCAAAGTATAACTTCCATTCATTAGAAGATGTGAAAGCAAAGACTGATTCATCTGGAAAATTGATCAACATGGGATGATCATCAGAAATAGGAGCCTCTACAAGTTGATCTGCTATGACTTGTCCTTTTATGGCCTTTCGCTCCATATACTCAATGTCAAATTCACTGAGAATCATGACCCATTTTGCTAGGCGACCCGTCAAAGCTGCTCGGCTAAGCAAATATTTTAAGGGATCAATTTTTGCAACCAACAATGTTTGGTGGCTCAGCATATAATGTCGGAGTTTCTGCATTGCAAATACCACTGCTAAGCATGCCCTTTCAATAGTTGAATAATTTAGCTCATAGCCTACCAGTGTCCGACTGATATAGTAAATAGCTCACTCTTTTCCGTTCTCATCTTGTTGGGCCAAGAGAACTCCTAATGCCATTTCAGTGGTAGAAATATATAATAAAAATGGCTTTCCATCTATCGGAGGCATTAGAATAGGTGGCGACAACAAATATTCTTTAAGAGCTTGAAAAGCTGCTTGACATTGCTCAGTCCATTTGAAAGCGACACCTTTATGCAATAGATGCTGGAATGGATGACATTTGTCGGCCAACTGAGCTATGAAGTGGCGGATTGACTGGAGCTTTCCTTGCAGACTTCTTAATTGCCGGAGATTTGAAGGTGGAGGCATATCCATTATTGCTTTGACTTTGGCAGGGTCGACCTCAATGCCTTAGTGAGAAACAATGTATCCTAGTAACTTTCCAGCTATGACACCAAATACACACTTCTTTGGATTGAGCCTGAGTTTGTAGGTCTCCATTCGGTCAAAGATTGGGCCCAAGATGGTTAGATGACTATCTCGAGTGACAGATTTGCATAACAAGTCATCAACATAGTCCTCCATCAAAGTGTGCATGAAATCATGAAAAATGGTCGTCATTGCTCTTTGATATGTTGCGCCTGCATTTTTAAGACCGAAGGGCATCACATTCCAACTGTAGGTACCCCAAGCACAGGTGAATACTGTCTTATGCTGATCTTCAGGAGCAATGCGAATTTGGTTATAGCCGGAGAAACCATCCATTAATGAAAGCATCTCATATCCAGCCGTTATGTCCACTATGATGTCTATGTTTGGCAATAGAAAATCATCTTTAGGGCATGCTTTATTGAGATCCCTAAAATCTGTGCAGATTTTGATGCCCCCAGTTACTTTGCTAACTGGTACTAAATTTGAAATCCATTCTGCATAATCAACGGGTCTAATGAAGCCCACATCTAGCAATTTTTTTAGTTCCACTTTGACCAAAAGAGCCACCTAAGGATGCATCTTTCTAAGTTTCTACTTGACAGGCTTAGCATCAGGTTTTAGTGGTAAATGATGAAGAACCAATTCTGGATCAAGGCTAGGCATATCTGCATAGGACCATGCAAAGTTGGTCTTCTTCTCAAGAAAGAAATTGACAAAATCTACTTTTTCCTGTTGTGAGAGAGAAGCGGCAAAATGAATGACCTTAGGGTTGTCAAGTGTACCCAAATTGATTTCCTCGGTCATTTCCACAAGTAATGTTGATTTGTCCTGACTTGATAGGGGTGTGTCCACTCTTCCACCTTTGGGCGCCTCAGAGAGGTTTTCACCTGCAGGTACATCTTTTATTTTGACTTTTGTATGATCAAAGAGTGCCTTACTATTTTCACCCAAAGATCTATTCTTTTGATTTTTTACTATTTCTTTTCTTTTTTCATTTTGATGACTGGAAGAGGGAGTTGACTCCCCAAAATATGCTGTGGAATCCAGGTCAATAGCAAATCCTGCCTTATGATCACCTTGTGGTATGCCTTCCCGTAGTCCAAAGAATTCTGCAATTGCTTCGTCATTTTGAAAACAGTCCAATGTGAGCGGTTCTTGTTGGTCATGTTGGATAAGCTGGGGATAAATGAGGGGCATGTCATCATCAGTTGTAAGGAGAGAGAGGGCTGATATGGTAAAGATATGAACATCTGTAGTGTCACTATCCGAACTACTTGTATCAGATTCGGAGCTTGGATCCCAAAATTTCTCTATCCAAGCATGAGGACAGGTTTTAGGAAGAGGAGTTATTTCATGTTTGTCTTCCATAGGCAAATTATCAGGGTCAATGAAAATATTGTCGAGGGCATAGGAGCTAGAAGAAAAAGAACTCCACTCCCATTCATTGGAATCAGTTTTGGGTCGGGTATCCTCAGGTGTTATTTCATCATCAGAATCATGCCCTTTTCGACATGTGGGCACTTTGGTAGATGTGGATCCAATTCACAACGGTACAAAACCTAACCCTAAAGTTGGAGGTCATCTCTTGGGTATGACAGGTTCTAGCCTTCCATTGTTGTTAAGACCTAAGCCACTGCAGCCATCATATCCTTTCTTTTGCAGCATAGTAAATCCTTTGCCATATCGTTCCACTAGCAATCTGATAGGTGGGGTTTCAGTTGGATCTTTATAAAGCCAATCTATGACATCATCATCTACAGTTTCTTTGTCAAGTTCACCCCATCTTGTAAATGTAGTGGGAGGCTGATATTGAATAATGACCTTGGGTTCCTTTTGCAATAAATGTGGTTTTCCATATGATTTTGGAGATATTGGCAAATTCTCGATGAGGAATGTCTGACCCATTGAATATTCTCCACATCCTTGGTCTTGTATCTTCAATTTTCCTTTGACAGCATCTAACAATTGATTAGGATCCACATAGCTATGTGATTTGGCCTCTCCGTTGACTAGGACTTGCTACTGAGGGGTATCCTTTAGCGTAGCACAAAATTGGAATGGATTAGGATCTCCCGGAATGGTTATCTTAGTTCCATTATAAGGATATTTTAAACATTGATGATAGGTGGATGGAACCACTTTCATTGCATGAATCCATGGACGGCTCAGGATCATATTATAAGGGAGATCAAGGTCGAGGACTTGCAGGAAAGTGTTTTTTGTCACTGGACCAACTCTGATAGGCAATGTAATTATCCCTTTGGATGGGCGCTCAGCATCATCATAGGCTTTAATTGTTATTCTTTTAGAAGCATCAATGTCATTTTCTGTATATCCAAGGCCAATGACCACTCTCAAGGTACAAATATTAAGACTTGCTCCGCCATCTATCAAGACTCGTCGGATTTTGCAGTTATGAACAAAGACTTCAAGGTGTAAAGGATCATTGTGAGGGAGCTTATCAGGTGAGATATAATTGTCAGAAAATGTGACATTTTGGGAAACGGCTAAATGTCCAATCCGGGCTTGAAACTGGTCAACATCAATATCTGTCAGAATAGTGGACTCAATTAAAGCTTTATCTAGGACTGCACGATGCATGGGAGACATTTTTAGTAACTCAAGGATTGATATTTGTGCAGGTGTCTTTCCTAGGTGATCCAAAAGATTATACTGACTTGCAGGAGTTGGCTTGGGAGGAGCTGCAGGAGCTCCTTTCAGGACTATCTTGGATCGATGAGTGGTGACTGCACAAGAAGGATCTTGTCCCTTTATTCTCAGGGTAGAAACATACTCAGTTGATGCGCAAAAACAATTAATGACATTATTATAACCAGAACTTGCATAATTGGCCGTTTGGGCAGAGTTGGAAGAAGACGCTTTACCCTTGTCATGATCAAGCAAAGGAGTTTTGAAAATAGTATGATTAGTGTTAGAGGTTGGATGGGGTGGATCTACCTCAATTACTCCTTGCTCTAATAAATCTTGAATCATGTGTTTCAATTGAAAACAGGATGCAGTTTTGTGTCCTTTGGACCGATGATATTCACAGTACGCATTATCATTCCACCAATGCGGTTTTACCGCTGGTTCTACCTTGATATCTGGTAGCTTAATAAATTTTGCTTGTATCAATTGCCTCATTACTGATTCAATAGGCTCTCCCAATGGCGTAAATTGTTGAGGAGGCCCATCCTGCAATCGGAAGGGTTTGCGCTGCTGGTTTTGTTGTTGGCCTTGTTGTTGAGTATGCTGTTGTTGAGCATGTTGTTGATATTGCGGCTGTTGAGTAACATTGCTCATTGGTGCTTGATTTTGTTCCATAGTTGACATATTAGGAACACTCAATTTCTTGATCGTGAATGGGGGTTGATTTGCATTCACCGCTCTTGCATCAACAACTCCATCATTAGTGACATTCTAGTTCTTATACCAAAATCTGTTTCTATCCCCCGAATAGTTGGTGTTGTCATTGTCTTTATTGAGCTTGATAATTCCTTTAGCTACCAGAGCCGTTTCAATGCTCATTCCCTTCTTAATGAGTTTCTCTATAGTACTGGGACTTTTCAACTTTAGCTCATACATCATTTCTGGGACCAAATTCTGGATAAACAGATTCACTTGTTGTTCTTCGGGTATATCCAGAGAAGAACGACTATACAAGCTTCACCATCGCTGCAAGAAAGTCACTAATGATTCACCTTGCTTTTGCTTGGTGTTGCATAAATCTGACATGGTCACATCACTGTCGATGTTGAACGAAAAATGAGATAAAAACTTTTGAGCCAATTCAGACCAAGTCTTTATATTTCCTGGCAGATGTGAATACCAATCCATAGCTTGTCCCGTGAGACTTCGTGCAAATAAGCGCATTAAATACGTCTCTTCATAGCTTACCTCAGTACATGCTGTGAAAAATGCTCGAATGTGATCTTTTGGATTGCCATTCCCTTTATATTTCTCAAAATTAGGTGCCTCAAAATGCTTAGGGAATGGAGGCATGTGTACACTCTTGTCAAATGGATTAGGACATAAATCTTGATCTGTATACAACTTCTTTGTTCCTTTAGTTTCTAATGCGTCAACTTTTCGTTGCAACTTCTCAAGTTGTTGCGCAATTGTATCAGAATTTAGAGGTCCATCATTAATCCCAGTTGGTATCCTTTGTCGATACATCGCATTTCCAATTGGTTGTTGATACTTTGAAATGGCCGTTTTTGGTGTTTCGGGCATATAAAGTTCCTGGTACATCGCTTGTTGCTGCGGTTGTGCTATGCCTTGATATTGACCTTGTTGATGTGCTTCTTGGAGCCTAGGTTGATATTGCAATTGAGTAGGTTGTTGATATTGCACAGGCGCCAATTGCGGTTGTAAAGTAGGATAGCTTGTTTGCCTTGGCACATATTGTGGCACATGTTGGTGTTGAGGCTGACGGATCAGAATTTGTTGACTTTGTGCCAATTGTTGTCATGGCGTATATCCCATCATTTGTAAAAAACTTTGTTTAGATGCTTTTCGTTGCTTCTCCTTAGGATGGGGTATAGCACTTGCATTAACTTGCTGTGTTGTTTGTCCAATCCATTGTGATGGTTGCAAGTTTGCATTAACTTGTAATGGTGCCGAAGGTGCTGCAATTTGTTGTCGAATGCGAACTTGTTGTTGTTGCACATTACTTGTTTGCACATTCGATTGTACCTTTTGTATATTACTCAATTGTTGCAACAATTGTTGTTGGTGCAAACCACTATCTGTAGCTCTTTGTGTCGCCATTATCGAAGGATTTGTCGCAATAGTATTCGGCAAAGATATTGAACTTAACAGGATATAAGAACTTTGTTGCATCGTGGAATTATTTTGGACATTGGTGACATTAGGCATTCCAGTTGTGAAGCTTTCCTGCATCTTAGATTTTGATCCCACTTTATGCATGTAAGGAACCACTTCTTGTTGAGGGACAGCTGTGAATACTTGCATGTTCTTCATTTGATCTTGCGTTACAGGTGTTGTGTTGAATAGTGGATTATTTATTGTCTCAAATGGTGACTTTTGAGGAATAGTCACTGTCAATGCCTTTGAAGCACGTTTACTCATCAATGTAGGTTGAGTTGCTTGTTGTGAATTTTCTTCATTTGGATGAAGGGAAAAACTTAACAACTCACCGCTTTGTTGTTCTTGCACATTGATTTGGTCACTTGAAGATGTCACATTACTCATCATGTTAAGATACTTTTGTGGAAACATCTTAAAGACCTTGTTCAAGAACTTATCCATCTTTTTTGTTATCTTTGGATCTTGAAGGAACATGTCAACATCATCAGAAGTATCGGAATCGGATGAAGAATCTAGTTGGACATTTGGATTCATTTCTTGTTGAATGCCTTGATCTGAACCAAATCCTTGTGAGAGGGTTTGTTCTTCATATAATGTTTGAGTTTGAATGTCATGTTGCAGGTTTGGTTGATTCAAATTGAAAGGCGCACTTCCTCTTGGAGTTGGTGGAACACTCCCATGTCCTGGTTTCATAGGTACAAACACTGGTTCATATAATGGAGGTGGCCCAAGTTGAACCGTTCCATATGGTGGTAGAGATGTGTTTGATGAACCTTCAATTTGTACTGTTTGACTGGTTTGAAACTGCGAATTTTCTATGTTGTCCATGGGTTGATACATTGGTTCGCCCATCTTTTTAGATTTTGATCTTGTCTCAATAGGCATGTCACTTGTGCAAATGCATTGTTTTTGGAATTTTCAAAGATAATGTATGATATGCAACTAAATGCAAACTAGATAGACGAGCATGCAATCTATGTTTTTGGTTATTTTGAAGATTTTGACAAACTTTTGAAATGCAAATATAAAAAGAGACTCTTAGGAAATTGGAATGATGTCTAGACCTCAAAGGACAAAAGGACTTAAGTGACAAAAGGACAAATGACAAAGTCTCCCCTATATGCTTGGATACTAAGCTAGGTTTGACCAAATGATATTGATGACAAAAGGACAAAAGATTTGTTAAGGTCTAGACTTCTTAACAATGACTTAGGGTTGCATCAAAGATTTGGATTACTCAAGTATGACAAAACCTAGTTTTGGCACTATATGCAAAGGGACAATTACTATGCAAGTGACCCTAATATGATATGATAATGACCTAAGCTTAATGAAGAGACCTAGGGTAAGCAATGTAAATGTATGAAAATGATATGACTTCAATGCAAGAGGACACACACAAATGGATGACTCTTATTGATATGCAAAGGAGTATGACTTAGGTGAAACCTAACCTTGGTACTTGACAATGAACTTTACAAAATGCAACCTAGGATGAACCTAAATGTAAGTGACATGAATGTTGAGACAAGATTTTGAACAATGTTTGACAACCATGTTTGAAGATGAGTTTTGAAACCTTGTTGAACCTTTGTTGGATGAATGTATCTTGTATTTAATCTTATGTTTTGAATCAATTTGTTTTGCTTTTGAAATGAGATACAATTCAACTTTTGACAAGCAAAGAATACAAGATATTGCAACTTAGACTCAAGACAATCATGCTCATTTCCACATTTCTTATGGTAGGCAAAGACATTAGGTACTTGAGAGGTAGACTCATTATGAGATTCAAGGAGAATACATAGATGCTTGATCCCACGGGATCCCCTCCACGGCACTCACTTCTCAGGGTAGCCAAGCATCAGTCCCCATGGAAATCTCCCCATGGCGAACTTAGTATCTCTTCCAAGTATCCGAATTTGTCCTTCTCAAGCAACTAGAAGGGTTTTTGGCCTCTAAAACAAGGTGTTTAGTAAGGATTTCTGTTAAGCGTTACTCCTTGATGTCACGCAAGCGTGATTGAGACATTAAGCCCATCAAGATACCAAACAAATGTAGTCGCGCAAGCACGATTTAGACCAAGAGGCCCTACTTAGATGTTGATATGAGAAAGAGTTCAAGGGTCATCACTTCCCAAGTAACTGCAATTCCCACGTAACACTTCCTTCAAAGCTTTCGCTCATCAGGTATTTGTTTATAGTGAGTTAGAATGCCAAGGTATTCTATCCATACTCACTTTGGGTCGTTCCCTTCTCATGATTATCACTTGCTTGCAAAAGCAAAGTGGTCGGGAAGGCAGGCCCTCTAAATGTGACAGACAATCAAAGACACGAGCATGGTATCGAAGATCTGGATTTCTGATCACCCTAAGAAGGATGAGAGCATACTCTCCTACTCCAATGTCACACTCAACAATCAAAGAAAAAACATATTCATTCCAACCTATTTAGAAATCACTAGGTGCCTAAAAAATTAAAGACAAACACCAAGTTTAATTGTTTCTCCAAGGCAACCTGCAAAACCCAAGTTAGGAGTTTGATTTGTTGTCTTTGACTATCGATTCTGCATAACCCATGTTAGTAGTTTGATTTATTGTCTTTGCTATGCATATGCCAAGATTCTGCACAGATAATTAGTACCAAAATCCAAAGCACAGAAAATAGAATGCAAAAACTAAACCAATTTCAAGTAAAACACTGCATTTTTACCTCTATTCTAGACTTTACATAGGTGCAGAACTCAGGACACAAGTGCAAAATGCAGGACACAAGCGCAGAATGTCTTCAACATAGGTGCAGAATGCTCAACACAGGCGCAGGATGCAGGACACAAGCGTAGAAGTCTCCAGAAAACCCTGCACGACCCTGTTTTTGGGTTTTTTGGCCTGCAAATCAACTTGAAAGCACTCAAAAACACCATAAAGAAGTTAGAAGGTTAGTGTTCATGTCAGGTTCACCAATTAATGTAAGTTAGGAAATAGGAAATCATCACAAGACAAGATAAACGTAATAATCTCAATCACAAAAGCATTCATTGCAATGATCTATCCTAAACAACACTTAATAGAGACATGAAATAAAAAACATTCAAAATTAAAGACATATGCAAACCAATAGCAGATTTGAATGCTCCTTCATGCGGCTCCATTGTTCTTCTTTCCTCTTCAAATGGTTTGGTTGTGGATCTCACCTACAAGTGCACACACACAATTGAAAGCAAGTAGACAAGATTCTTGATCAAGAGTACTAGAAGCGTAAATTCGATAGTCTGACTACCAATTAGCTTTGATTGATGAAGATCATCCAATTTATAGAAGAATTGGAGAGATGACAAGATTAGCATGATTCGATTCAAATGGAAATTGCAAATCAATTATGTCAATTATGACAAATTATGACAAATTATGCACTTTCTATGCAAAATTTGTTGATTGATAATTTATGACAAATTATGACAACTTCTATGTCAAAATTGATTGATTGTCAATTATGACAAATTTATGACAAACTGACATGTCATTTCCATGAATTTAGGAGAGAAATAGGAGGAAATTGAAATTAGGAATTAGAAAATTAAGAAATTAGAGAATGAGGAATTAGGAAATTAAGAAAAATTAGAAATTAGGTAAATTAATTAATAATTTGTCATTTATTAATTAATTCACAAAGAGGAATAATTAGCCAATTAAATGAAAATTTAATTGTAATGAGAAGACTTAGGATAAATAAATAATTTATTAATCCTAAAGGAAGAAAATGACACACAAGGCTAAATGATGGAATCACGAAACCCTAGAAGACGAATTAGCAATGTGAGAATGACAATTAGGTCTTGACAAAGGATAATTGATATCGATTCGATTTGATTTTGGATTGATAAATGACCAATGTGATAAATGATTTGATTGAGAAAATGCGCCAATTGACGAGGAACAATGACAAATTGATCCAAATTGACATAATTGAGACAGACAATGATCAATGACAAATTAATCGCCAAATGACAAAATTAACAAGAGGACAAGGATTGATGACAAAATAGATTGCAAGATGACAGGTTTGAAAATGACCACGATTGATGACAAATCGATCACAAAATGACAAGATCGAACATGACAACGACCGATGACAAATCGATCGTTAAACGACAAGATTGAAAATGATAAAGATTGATGATAAATCGATCGCCAGATGACAAGATTGATAAGAGGACAAGAATTGACGACAAATTGATCGCAAGATTGACAGGAGGACAAAACCCTAATTAGGATTGACAATGTCCAAAATGATGACAAATAAGCATGCACATTGATGCAATAGGATAAGATCGATTAAAATCATGACTGGATAGTGTTGTTGACAAGACCAAATTCGAAAGTGAGATAGATGAAGAATGTAGAACAATGACTCAATGTTCGCAAATGATAAAAACCAAGTACGAATCATAGGAGAAATGTTAATGCGATGCAAAAACCTAAAATGAGGCAATGCGCAAATGTTAAAGTATGACTTCGCAAGCGTTGACCATTTTTAGGTGTCTACATTCACAAATAGGGAAATTTCTATTTCAGCCACTGTAGTTCACATAGAATATAAGATGGCAAATCTAAACAAGGATTTTGACCTCTATGAAATCTTGAATCAATAGCTTCTGGATAATTTAGTTCAATGTAGGGAGAAGAAACACTCATTCAACTTTGAAACCCTATACCTATGCATCTGATTCTATTTCCTACAAGCATTACCCAGTCGTGGTAGGGTTTTATCATCTGTAAAGACTCTGGTATCCCATCAAATCATGAACAATCTTTGAGGGTTTATCAATGAAAAGATGAGAGAAGAAGAGTTTGCAGCTTTATTTATCATTTTTTCAATGAATATGTAGACAAAGACATAATTATAAAGGAAATTGTGATTATGAATGATAAATTCTATATGGAAGCAGTGGTGCTTAGAAAAGTATGGGTCCCTCCATTCATGTATGAGGTAACTCCTAATATTCTTGAAGGTGCAGCCAAAGTTCTCCTAGAAAGTCAGGTCGATGAGTCTCAAGAACCATTTGGGATTGTAGATGAGAAATAGTTGCAGGTCTAGATGGAGGTCACCAATAATGACCAAGAAAAGGCAGTGAATAAGATAATTCAAGAATCTTTGGAAAAATCGAAGTTGATTGAAGAAGAAATTTTTAGAGTTAGGTGTTCCAGAGGGCTTGGTGCATCCGAAATAGCTAAAGTTGCTCAAAAAGAGATTCCCTCATCGATCTCTTCAAAGAAGAAAATTGAAATCAAGAGGAAAACCATTGTTCAGGAATTTCAGGAAGAGGGAGATGCAGAGTAGTATTAGATACATGTCTAGAAATCCAAAGGAAAGAAGGATAACAAGCCACTTTATGCAAAAAAATTATGTGAATCCCTTGCTCAAGGCACAAGTCCAAAAGAGGTAGGCAATCTGTTCACTGAGGCTAACGTTGAGGATCAAAATAGTATAGTTAAAGCCTTTATAATGTATTATGTAAAGTATGATGTTGTAATTGACCAATTTAGGAACATCATTCCAAATGAAATATATGATTATTTGATGAGGATCAAACAAATTTATAGATAAGAGGAACAAGTTGTTGGGAGTGTCATTTTTTGCTTTTGTTTTCCCCCATTTTTATTTCTTAAGGACCTTGGGATTAGGGTTTTTCAATCAGTTTGCGGGGTTTTAAGAGTTGTCATTGAAAGCTTGCAAGGATTTTCTATTTTCTCATTGACTTATTGTAGTAGGTCATGTTCCCTTAAGTTGTCTCACGAAGGGTTCTTTCTCATGGGACTACCGACCCCTTATCTTATATCTGAAGTCATTAGTCGGTTGCCCTGTCGGGTGCTTTATATTCCATTATAGCCCTAGGTCCTAATTCCTAAGTATATTAATATGCCTAGAAAGGATGTTGCCCTTGCCCTTCATTAGTGGCCACATGCTAAAATAAATCACTTAAGTGTCACCCTTGTATGCTTGGTCATCGCGAGATAGCCGGATCATTCTTGTGGAGTTCTAAGTGCTTACTCCGCTCCATCATCCTGTTTATTTAGATGGTGCAGGATGGCAGGGGGGCCATTTAGCCAAGGGAAAGTTACCCCACAAATTATTCATGGTAAATAATTTCGGCTTGCTGGTTGGCAGGATGTGTGTTAGAGTTAAAAAAAATTTACCCTGCAAGCAGTACAAGGAACAAATGATGACTATGTGGGACAGTGGGGTGCACTCTAATTGACTGCGATTTCTTACCCCATAGGCTCTTGCTTTCCCCATAGTGGATTATAAAGGGCAGTGGGGAGTACTTGAGGGGTGAAGGTAAAGCTTAT
Organism: Cryptomeria japonica; assembly: GCF_030272615.1. Taxonomy (NCBI): domain Eukaryota; kingdom Viridiplantae; phylum Streptophyta; class Pinopsida; order Cupressales; family Cupressaceae; genus Cryptomeria; species Cryptomeria japonica. The sequence continues at coordinate 531,907,298 of NC_081414.1, forward strand.
CCAATGGGTATAAGAAAACTATACAAGAAGTGAAGCGATATGGTGGGATATATGAAGAATGAAGGCCTGCCACCCCGCAAGGTAATAATAGAAGCATATTTCCTTTGTTGGTAGGATGCCACAAAAGTCAAATACATTGAAAGGCCTCATGGCCTAATAAAAGAAGACAAAGATAAATGAATGATGGTTCTTAGCGGGATAGTGGGGGATACTTGAGTAACAAAGGAAAAGGATATCCCACAAGTATAAGAGAATCATGCATAAGGTAAGGTGGGATGGAGGGGTGAGTATATAATGGAAACCTCACCACCCCGCGAGAAGGAAAAGTAAGACCAAGGTGGAAAAGGAGTAGTGTGTCGATGTGATAAGGGGTGAGTTCTGCAGGCTAGCAGGGAAGATTTAGGTATAAGAAGAAGGTTACCCCACAAGAGTAAAAACAGCTTGAGAAGAATGATGCAGGACATCAGGGCAAGTATATGATGTCCTCCCCACCACCCTGCGGGAAAAATATAAAAGAAATGACTATATTGCGGGATAATAAAGTAAAGGATAATGAAGCCCCTCTATCCCACACTAAGGGAAACAATATAATGGGGAATTTGCAGGATAGAAAGTGGCAAGGAGGTAATGAGATCCCACTCTCCCAAGGGGATCAAATTATGTTCCAAGCAAGGTTGTGAAATATATTTAAAAATCAAAGGTGATGAGGAAATAAATTGGGGAATGCCATGTCAGTAGTCAAGGACTTCAACATTTGATCTTAGTCATTCATTTACGAATCAAATATGGCATTTGAATCTTGGAGCCACCAACTAGCTGAAGCATGTACGTATGGAGAAATGGTGACCCCTCTGTGGGTAATAAAGGCAAAATTTGAAGCATAATCACTCACCCTGCAATTAAAGAGATCACAGAGTGACTAAAAGAAAACCAAAGGCGATCAAGAGCACTTTTAGACTTCCAACAGTGAACATTTGCATTAAAAACCAGTAAGTTAAGATTTCAAACCTTTCTTTGTGCTTTCCGTAGGGAATTTTTAAGGGTTTGCATGCCATTTGTGAGTGAATTTTGTGTTGTTTTTCCCTAGGTGTAAGGGGAGGGATTATTTTGTGCAATAATTTAGGACCTTGATAGTCTTAGAGATAAAATGGCTTCCCATGCTGAAGATATTGCATCCCCTCTTGCTACAAAGACTCCTGCAGTGAGAGAAAGTTATGCAATTCCAAACGCAATGCATGTTGTCCCTCTCTCTATTGTCCTACCCATCCATGCAATCATAGATAAGCCAACAACTGATGCAAGCCCTTCAATTCACACAAAAGCTTCCCCCACTACTGAGTCCAATGTGCCTCCTCGACAAGAGCATGCAAAACCTAAGAGGAAGAAGGCACCAAAGAAAACTGATATGGTCAACGCAGATAGCGAATCATCAGGAAATGATAGCCCCACCCCGCAAGCCCAGAATCCAACACCCAAGAGAAAGTGGACTCCCCCTAAGAAATCACTTGTGTAGTCATCTACACAATCCCCTCCAAGTACAGAGGATCCCCAAGTAAAAGAGTCAAACCAATAGGAAACAACCTCTAAGCCAAAAAGGAGAAGGGCCCTTATAAATAAAGCTACTCCTTCGGTTGAAACATCATCAGAGAAAACCCCTACTGCAGGACAACCTTCCCTTGCCACTGAGAATCCAAACCCAGCTCAGCAATAGTAGCTTGATCAGGCTCCATCCTCATCAGTCCCAGCGAAGAGTGCTGAGGAAATTGCTAAAGAAGCAGAAGAAAAGTTGGAAGAAATGCAACAAAGAAAGAAGAGGGAAACAATGGGTTTACATCACAACCTATTAGAGTTATTCTCAGGCTCAGACATGCATGAGTCACTCAAAAAAACCTTTAATATCATATCTCTAGCTGTAGGGATGCTCACGCCACTGACAAAGGGTGAGACATATTCTTTTATTTCTATGGAAATAGAGACAAGGTTATCCCAGTGTCAAACCCTTGGATACTAAATTTAGGAAAGTTGGTTGTCCCTAATTTTTTTATGGAACAACTGATAAGGGAACTAGCCAAATGCTATGATCCCCAAAGCATGACTATGAGAATGGCTAGTGGCTATGTTCTCTTGGTTCCCAAAATAAATGGGTTTACACTTCCACAGGGCAGAGACCAAGCTATCTTCTTCAAAAATATCTATGGAAAGCCACTTCCAACTATCAATATCCTTCAGGCTTGGACCAACATTAACAAGGATATAAGATCCTTCTATACTTCGAGCTCTATAGAACCCAAGAGAGTAATCCCTTCAGTGAAATTCCTAATCTCTACAACAATACTTAGGAATTTACTAAAAACAAAGCAGATTATCTCATAAAAGGACTCAACAGAAAGGGAGAATGCTCAATGATGGATAGTACTTAAGTGATCCTCAACTTTAGGCTGGAGCATGAGATGGGCGGGACAACTTTCACAAAATACATGAAAACTTTACATTGATATTCTGATATTTAAAAAGATTTATAGAGATTCATCAGTTAAAACTGAAACAAGGTTGATTAATAAAGCCAGTTACAATCAATGATTAGTGTTGTACTCCATTGGGCACCTGAAAGATATAAAATGTAAACCTGAAAATGTGACAAAATTTGATCTGATAACATAAGATCTAAGATAATACTGCCTTACAATATATCTCATTTGTAATCCCAACCCAAAACTACTTATCTAAAATCCTTGCGCAAGCCCTATCATTCTGCAACTCTATTTAAGCAAATTTAATTGACCCCCTGGGCCGAAGCATAAATAGAAAGCTACATACATCACAACAAAGCACTGAATGAAATAAACCCTTGATTGATTTCATTCAAAAATTGATAAAATCATGCAATGGCGAGAAAAGAGTCAGAATTATGTTTTATTTTAATAAAATGCTATCTATATCATAGGATAAATTTTACATGTAACTCCTTCAAGAACCTGTGCAAAAATTGACAAAAACATTTCTTTATTTACTCTGTAAAAGACTTTACAGATTGTTCGCTTCACCTAGACTCACTACTAGAAACAGACTAGGAAAAACCCAAGGAACAAGAAAACTGAACCTACAAGATACTCCCCAAAAATCTGAACCCTTCTTCTGGCCATGATTTCCCTTTTTTATAGAAGAAAGGGAGCAACAAGATTCTGGCCAAAAGACACATGTCAACAACAGATTTTGTTGTTATTTTGGATATGTTGATATGGTTTTGTCATTGATGTCAACACTTATCAACACTTTTCATCGCTTGTCAACACTTATCAGCACTTGGAGATTTTAGTTATGTTCACCAACAAGACAGAGAATTATGCAAATCACTGGTATTTTGTTCACTGACAGATTATATTGTTCACTGGCACTTGGAATGACTTGGAAACTACTTGGTTATGTCGAGACATTATTCGATCACTTGGTTTTGGTGATTTGGTTATTTGTTTATTTGGGTTTGCATATTTGTTGTTACCGGCAAATAGGTCCAGGATAAGCACTGACAGACTTATCTACTCCAGATCAGCACGGCATGTTATGGAGATGATTTATTATTATTGTAAATGCATTGAGCCAACATCATGCATCGGATAATGATTTATTTTTAATTGATTTTATTGTAATATCTTTTAGTGAGCCGACCTATTCAATTGATCTTAGATTATGGTATATATGTAAGATCTTATTTGTAATATCGATATGCGATTGGGAAAAAGATTTGTAATAGAGTATATGCGAAAATAAGCAGAGCTATACACGCATATATCATTTGAAGGTTGAAGGAGGGTTTTGTGAAGGAAATCAAAACTACACCGATACTAAATCCAGTACATGAAGATGTTATTTTGTGTAGTACATTATAATTGGATTTAACCATCCAATTGTAGTCAGTGTGAGTCTCATTTTGTGATTGAACAGTGAGCTCTAGGCAGTTGGCCTTTCTACATGTGCAGAATCCATATTGTAAACACATACTATCTGTAGTAGTATCATTTGATTGTGGGTAAGGCTTCCCACCATGGTTTTTCCCCTTACAGGGTTTCCACGTACAAACATTGGTGTTATGTGTTGTGGATGTTGTTGTCTTTCTATTTCATACATTAATCTTTACCGATATTGCAATTAACTCTAAAGACTATCTACCGGCATAAAGTTTGGTTTACTGGTACTAAGCATTAAGTTTTGGTTGAATTTATTGGACAACTGATTCACCCCCCCCCTTCTCAGTTGTCTCTAGGACCTAACAATTGGTATCAGAGCCTAGTCCTCTTTTTGCAGAAGTTTAACAGCTTGAGGAGATCCAATGTCTACCAACTATTTCAGGAAGGACAATCTGAAACTTGATGGAACTAATTATGGCATATGGAAGATGAGGATGGAGACACACTTGAATTGCATTGGAAAGGATATATGGGAGGTTACAAAGAATGGCTATACTTCTCCTACTCCCGGTTAGCCTAATCCACCAACCTTAGGAAAAGATGAGGAAAAAGATTGCAAAGCAAGAGAAGCACTTTTGAGCGCATTGTCAGATCAACAAGTCATGGGATTGTTAGAAAGATCTACTACTAAAGACATTTGGGACAAACTGGAAACATTGAATGAAGGAGATTCCATAGTCAAAATTGCAAAACTTGAATGCTTTTAGGTCAGGTATGAAAGTCTGAAAATGGAAGAAGATGAAAGAATTTCTGCTTTTATGGAAAGAGTAAATGAAATTGTTTTGGGTATACAATGTTGTGGAGGAACCTTAAGTGAAGATGAGATTGTTTCTAAAGTTTTAAGAGGTTTTCCACTAGCATATAAAATGAAACTTACTGCTATAAATGAATTAAGAACAATGCCTAATGCATCAGTATCTAGAGACACTTTGGTTGGAAAACTATCAGCTTTTGATCTTGAGGAGTTTGGTCCTGTTACTACTATAAAGACAGATCTATCCTTTAATTCATCATCATCAACTGCAGCATCATCATCGTCACATGATAAATCTGATTGGAAAGCCTTCTATGCAAGAGAACTTGAAGAACTAGAAGCACTATTTGCAAGAAAAATGCCTAAAGGTCCAATTGGAAGTAAGTATGAAGGTAAAGCACCCTTTAAATGTTTTAACTATAATAAGATTGGTCATACCGACACCTATTGTTCAACCGGTAGAGCAGGTCCTAGCAGCTAAAGTTGAAGATAAGGATGAATGGATTATTGATTCAGGATGTTGACATCATATGACTGGTGATAAGAGTAAATTCTTAACCTTTCAGGATTACAATGGAGGTCTAGTAAGATTTGGAGATGTTAAAGCTTGTTTTATCAAAGGAAAAAGTACTATATCTTTTGATGGTAAGCACAATACTGATAATGTTTACTATGTTGAAGGTTTGAAGCATAATCTTTTGAGTGTTGGTCAATTAGTTGAGAAAGGATTTGAATTACAATTCAAGAATGGTAAATGCAAAATCTTAAACAGAACTGGTTTGGAAATTGCAACCGGTAATCAGACTAGAGGTAATATCTTTCATTTGAACAACAATGAGAAAGCATGTTTGATTGCACATATTGATGAAAGTTAGTTATGGCATAAAAGACTTTGTCATGTAAATTTTGATTGCATTGTAAAAATCAGTACTACTAAGGCAGTTAGAGATTTACCTAAGATTGTTAAACCTCACAATCCGGTATGTAAGGAATGTCAATTCGGAAAACAAGTTAGAGCATCTTTCAAGAGTATTCTAGAGAAGTCTAACAATGTTCTTGATTTAATTCATACTGATTTATGTGGTCCAGCAAGAACTAGAAGTATACAAGGAGATAGATATTTTATGCTAATCATTGATGACTAGTCTAGAATGTGTTGGGTTACTTTTCTCAGAGAAAAAACTAAAGCATTTGGGAAATTAAAACTATTCAAGGTGATGGTAGAAAATGAAACCAGAAAGAAAATCATATGTTTGAGATCAGATCAAGGAGGTGAATTCACATCTAAGGAATTTAATGCATTCTGTGAAGTGAATGGGATCAGAAGACAATTGTCAACACCCTGGACACCCCAACAGAATGGAGTTGTAGAAAGGAAAAATAGAACTATCTTGGATGCAGCTAGAAGTATGATATCAGAAGCTAATATACCTCATATATATTGGAGAGAAGTGGTCAATACAAATATTTATACATTCAATAGAGTTCACATTAGAGGAGAAACCGGTAAGACCCCACATGAAATATGGTTTGGTAATACTCCTACACTTAAATATTTCATAATATTTGGAAGTAAATGCTATATTAGAAGAGATGAGTATATTGTAAAATTTGATCCTAGAAGTAATGAAGGAATATTTCTTGGTTATTTATCTAAGAGGAAGGTATATAGATGTTTTCACAAGAGATTGTAGAAAAAATTTGAGAGTGCAAATGTGAAGATTGATGAACAGTTTAGAGGAAATTTAAGGTACACAGACTCTAAAATAGAAATTGAGATAATCACAAATGAACCTATTATGAATACACCGGTATAGAATGGAATGAAGATGACATGGCAATCAGAAACAACGCAATATTGGTGTGTAAGGGATATTCTCAAAAAGAAGGAATTGATTACAATGAAACCTTTGTACCGGTAGCTAGAATTGAGGTAGTAAGACTATTATTGGCTTTTGCAGCACATAAGAACTATAAAGTATATCAAATGGATGTTAAATGTGCATTTCTGAATGGAGATCTTGAAGAAGAAGTTTACATTGAGCAACCTGATGGATTTTCTTTGGTAGATAACAAAGACATGGTTTGCAGGTTAAGGAAAGCTTTATATGGATTGAAACAAGCTCCTAGAGCTTGGTATGTAAGATTGGACAAATATCTTTTGAAGCTTGGTTACACAAAAGGTAATGTTGATAGCAATCTATACTACAAAGTGACTAATGATGACATCTTGGTTATTGAAGTTTTTGTTGATGATATAATCTTTGGAGGAGAAGATGGTTTGTGTAAAGACTTTTCTAACAAAATGCATCAAGAATTTGAAATGTCTATGATTGGAGAGATAAAATTCTTTTTAGGATTGAAGATTTCATAGACTGATAAAGGTATATTCCTATGTCAATCTAAGTGCTTGAAGGAATTACTAAAGAAATTTGGCATGGAGAATTGTAAACCAGTAAGCACACCTATGACTACAAATGATAAACTATCTTTGAAGGATGAATCTACACCTATTAATCTGACTAGATACAAATATATGATAGGAGGTTTACTGTATTTGACACAAACAAGACCTGATATTATGAATGCAGTATGTATTGTTTCAACATTTCAAAGTAATCCTAAAGAAAAACATGAATCAGTAGTAAAAAGGATTTTCCGTTACCTACAAGGCAATACAAATCTTGGTTTATGGTATCCTAGAGATGAAAATTTTGACTTATGTGCATACATAGATGCTAATTGGGCAGGAGATGTGGATGACAGAAAAAGCACCACCGATTGAGCATTTTTCCTTAACAGTAGACTAATTTCATGGTTGAGAAAGAAACAGAGTTGTACAAGTTTATCAACAGCAAAATCAGGATATGTTCTAGCAGCAACTAACTGTACATAGGTATTATGGATCAAGAAAATGTTGAAGGACATAAAGGTAAATTGCAAGGAACCTATAACTATTTACTGTGATAATACATCAGTAATTGATATATCAAAGAACTCGGTACTTCACTCTAAAACTAAAGGAGAATGTTGAAGCAAAAGAAGTGAAATTAGTTTATGTGAATACTAAAGAGAAGATTCAAGATATTTTTACAAAGCCTTTGGCTAAGGAAACATTTGACTATCTCAGAGAGCAACCTGGAGTCCTACCTCCACCGGTAGAGACTTAGATAGTTGATGTTTGTCATCAACCAGCAGAATTAACAGAGAAATATTTTATTCCGGCTTTGATGAGGAGAGCTACTTCTCAGGGGGAGTAGTTGGTATATTGAATGAATTAGTATTTTGTATTTGGTTTTGTATTGCTTTGGCATTTGATGTCAAAGGGGGAGAGATTGATATGGAAAAACACATGGATAACACATATTATTCCTAAAGGTAGAGACTTTATCCTTTGGAGTGAGATATTATGTATTTTTTATTTCTGGTTAATGATCTGTTTGGTAGATTGTTGGTTTTTGGTTTTTGGCATTTCTGTTTTGGCACTTTGATGGTTTTTCCATCTTATGTTGCCATCAATGCCAAAGGGGGAGATTGTTGGTATGTTGGATATGTTGATATGGTTTTGTCATTGATGTCAACACTTGTCAACACTTATCATTGCTTGTCAACACTTATCAACACTAGGAGATTTTGGTTATGTTCACCGGCAAGACAGAGAATTATGCAAGTCACTAGTATTTTGTTCACTGACAGATTACATTGTTCATCGGCACTTGGAATGACTTGGAAACTACTTGGTTATGTTGAAGACATTATTCGATCACTTGGTTTTGGCAATTTGGTTATTTGTTTATTTAGGTTTGCATATTTGTTGTTACTGGCAAATAGGTCCAGGATAAGCACCGACAGACTTATCTATTCCAGATCAGCACGGTATTTTATGGAGATGATTTATTATTATTGTAAATGCATTGAGCAGACATCATGCATCGGATATTGATTTGTTTGTAATTGATTTTATTGTAATATCTTTTAGTGAGCTGACCTATTCAATTGATCTTAGGTTATGGTATATATGTGAGATCTTATTTGTAAGATCGATATGCGATTGGGAAAAATATTTGTAATAGAGTATATGCAAAAATAAGTAGATTTATACACGCAGACGTCATTTGAAGGTTGAAGGAGGGTTTTCTGAAGGCAATCAATGATAGTTCTGATACTTAATGTAAGTATAGATCCAATAGCCAACAAGATGAGAGGGGGGGTGAATCATACACACTTAATCTTCCATAAAAACATCAGATTCAACCTTGGTAACATGTACTTCAGTAATATAACCAAAACTGCTAAACATGCAAACTCAAAAGCATATAAACATCATAAACCTCATAACACCAGATTTAATGTGGAAACCCAAATAGGGAAAAACCACTATGGGATTTCAGACCCACTAAGAAATATACTCTTCTAGAGTATGCTCAGTTAAAAGAAAATCCTATTAAAGATTACAAACACATTGCTAGATGTGACCCGGTTAAGGGATTTCCCTCAGATCTGTTAGGATCTTCACCTTGTTAGAAGTGACCTTGTTAAAGGATTTCAAACACTCAATCAGAATGTTACCTTGCTAGAGGGTTTTACAAATAAGACTGTTAAGTCCACTCGGTTAAAAGATTTTCTGTCACTTTCACAAAATAATAGTAATAAAATCTATCTGCAACTTCACATCTAAAATGCTAAAGCATATTCTTATTTGCTCAATACAATCTAGACATAGAACTAATCTTGTCCATCTACTGGGCTTCTATACTCTGTTATTCAAATAGGTCTTCAAGTTTATGTGCTTGGTAATCACTATGTAGCATCCCTGTGCATACATTTTCCCGCATACATTTTTTATCAATAGCTCCCTATTTATAAACAATTAGCTAACTGCTTAATCTCTTTGATCACATTTCCCATGATCAATTATAGCCATCAGATCTTCAATCTTGTCCAAGTTCAATATATCCTTCGATCTGAAAAATGGTTTACCCCACCTAGGAACTTGCATACATTTCTTGGAACTTGTGCTAGGGTATTGTGGTTCAATCTGTGTTGTAGATCTTCATACCGATTTTCCTTTGCCATAAATTCATTAACAAATTTCATGCATGGCATACCAATCATTTAAGCAGTTCCAGCTCATCAGCTTCCTTCATTAAATAATGCATGTAACCATTTAATGTATTTTGTTACAACTCAGTTACAACTTGGTAAATACTAAACTTCACTTGGTAGACATTCTGCCTTCATTAACCGATAGCGATAACCTTAGGGTTTACCGACTAGGTTCCTTAGGGTTTACCGACTAGGTTCTTTGCTCGGTAACATAGTATAGTATTAACCTTACAATTTACAACATATGTATGATGTTAAAACAATCTAAACATCATGATCTCATCATTGTCTAACTCGGTAATAGTTGCCCATTGAATACATTATTCATCCCTTTATTCATCATATTCTTTCTGTGTCTTTTACCGACATCTTTATACTCATCAAATCACACTTCTCAAGATATGGCAACATCATACTGAATTAGAAAATCAATTTCTTGACATCAATGACAAAATAATAATATTAAGACAGTAAATCATCCTTAATCAGTTATATCCATAATCATCAACAACCTTCTCAATATCCTTATTGAAATGCCAACAATCTCTCATTGTCTGTTATAATGACAAATGCCAACAATCTCCCCCTTTGGCATTGATGGCAAAACCAATTGATTTGACCTAATTGATTCAGATTGTTGTGAGTTGTTTGTGACATTCTGAAATGCTCTCTTCCTGTCATCAAAATTTTTCCCCTATACATTAGACTTCAACTCTTTTCTCCAGTCTTCTCCCTTTTTTCTTCAATCAATCTTCTTTAATCTTCTCCCCCTTTGACAACAATGCCAAAAAGTAAAGAACTAAAGCATAATTTCTTCCTGTATGAAGTGAATTCCTACTATAATGTGTCAACTTAGTCTCGGTGAGAGCATTTTGTCTTCAATTTCTATTTCCTATATTGTATCCTACACTGTTTCTTGTACACCTTTAGAAAACATCCTAAAGTGTGTAAATCAACATCAACTCCTAAAAGATATCCTGTAGAGTCATCAAATTGATGCTTTCACCGAACTTGGTCAGTGAATAGAAGATAGGGGTAGGACCCCTAACTTACTTCTGAGATACTCAAAAGTGTCCCTTGGTAGTGGCTTGGTGAAGATATCTGCTATTTGTTCCTTTGTGCTAACATACTCCAGCACCACTTTCTTCTCTTGAGCTTCTTCTCTAAGATAATGATATTTGATAGAGATGTGTTTTGTCTTAGAGTGCATAACAGGATTCTTTGAAATGTTAATGCCACTAGTATTGTCACAGAATATAGTTACTTTAAACAAGATTTCCTTTATGTACTTGGATTGATTAATGAAAATCTCATTTTTCATTTGCAGTATCTGTAAACATATAAAATACTTTATCTCACTGATTAATGACATCTCAAATTCTTTGCTCATTTCATTTCCAAATTTCTTGCATAAAGAGTCATTTCCACAAAATATAATATCATCAACAAATATGGCTGAGATCAATATTCCATTTTCATCATTCTTCATGTACATATTGTTGTTCTCACTTGTCCTTATAAAACTAATCTTAATCAAATAAGAGTGCAATCTTTCATACCATACTCTAGGTGCTTGTTTCAGACCATATAATTCTTTATTCAATTTATATACCTGATCTTTACTCTTGTCTTCAACAAATCCTTCAAGTTGTTCAATAAAAACTTCTTCTTCTAATATTCCATTCAGAAATG